>NC_056750.1:251242697-251542697 GCF_019279795.1 Protopterus annectens | reverse complement strand
AACTTTTGCTTACAGAGCTCTATGCAAAGGCACCTCACATACAAGTGGTCATGGATGTTTCCTGCATTAATATAGGTTAGAGTCTGTAACCAACGGTTCCAATACAGTTGAAGCCTGCTATCACTTTCTGTGCATCAGAAATATGCAAGAGCAAAAGGATACAATTATTTCTTAAGGTGACCTCCTCCAGTTGAGGCAAGTTTGACAGACCCGATATATTTTCGATTGAGTTGTCATCTGCATTCAACACCTGTAAACACAGAATTAGAAATTTAGTATGAAAAAGCATACATATACATTTTTATTTTAGATGGCTACAACTCTACAAAATAGGTTAAAGATCTAGAAAATGTGTTGCCTGAAGAATTTCATTAATTGTATTCAGCTTAGAAAAAAAACTTAACCTATTTATTTATTTTATTTATTTACATTTGTTGACTGGGACTGCCCAACTAGACGTAGGTCCATTTTCAGCAGAGGCCTGGGGAGAAAAGCTCCACAGTTAAAATATACAGACAGTAGTTACATTTGATTTACATAGCAATTAACAATTTGATCAACATAGCAATTAACAATTACAAACATAATTACAGAAAAAGAGCATAGTACATCAGTAGACAACTAGAATCTTCATCTGTGAAGTACATAACAGACATTAACAATTGTTACAATAAAAAGTTCCTGCTGTAAAATAAGTAGTTAGGCTTATGAGCATCCAAGCTTGCTATAATCAAGGTAGTTAGTGGGGTGGAAAGAAAGGTAGTGGGTGATGGGGTGGGTGATATTAGAGGGGAGTTGCAAGGGCATAGCCAGCATGTTTTGAGGTGTGCTTTAAGTAAAGTTTTGAAGTGGGTGCATGATGGTATGGAGGTAATTGTGGGTGCGAGGGAGTTGGCTATGGCACAAGAAAATAGTGCTTCTCCAGAAGAGTTATTGGCTTTAGTGACCTGTAAGAGATTTTTGTTGCTGGATCTTAGTGGTCTATTGGTGTGATAGGGTTGGAGTAGATTCTGGACGGATGGGACTTTCAGTGGATGGTTTACTAGTTTGTGGGAGAGTGTGAGTTGATACCATTGAAGGAGGTGAGGGAGTTCAAGCCAGCCCAGTTCAGCAAGTGAGAGACACTGGTGACTACAATAGGATGCCCCTGTGGCAAATTTGGCAATTTTGTCATAGCAGGTCTCGAGCTTGTTTAGATTGCATTGCCTTAGATTGGTATATATTGCAGAGGCATAAAGTAGGGTGGAGATAAGGTGGGAATTTGCTACTGAAATCTTTGCTGCTTTGGTGAGAAGTTGCTTATTTCTGTATAACACTCCTAGTTTTTTGTGGACTTTTTATGGTCATGGATATGTGACTGTCAAATTTTAGTTTATTGTCTATTTCCATTCCTAGCAATTTGGTGTGTTCTGTTGGGTGTACAGTGGTGCTGTCTTTTGCTGTGATGTTAAAGTGAGAGTTGTTTTGAGTATGTTTGGTGGGTTGGAAGAGTAGTTTAGTTTTGTTTGGGTTGAGTACTAATTGGGCATTGGATAACCAAGTTTCAACAGAAGAAAAGGCTTCGTGTGTGACTTTTTGCAGTTTGGGTAGGGACTGGGCTGAGCAGATGATGGTTGAGTCATCTGCATATTTATGTGTGCCATGTTTGGTGGCAGAGGGTAGATTATTGGTGAAAATACAGAAGAGTAGGGGTTCAAGGATGGATCCTTGGGGAACCCCTATAGAGATAGGTAGTTGAGGAGATGTCATTCTGCCATACAACAGATTGTTGGCGATCACACAGCTAACTCTGAAACCAGTTGGTGACTTGACTGAGAAAAGGATAGGTTACTGAGGACAGAGATGAGTTGTTTGTGTGGGACCATGTTGAATGTTATAGATAGGTTTAGGAAAGTAGCAGAGGAGAGATAGCCATTGTTTTTATGCTGAAGGATAGTGTTAGTAAAGGAGAGTAAGGCAGTGGTGGTGTTATGGTTTGGTTGGAAACCGTGCTGAGTATTGGAAAGGAGGATGTTAGTAAGGAGGTAGTCTGAGACCTGAGAGTGAATGCATCTCTCTAGTATTTTGGAGAGTGGAGAGAGAATAGCTATGGGACCATAATTGGTTAGTTCTGTGGAGGGGCCGCCTTTGTGGAGGGTCATTATATGTGATACTTTCCACAGTGTGGGAACGTAAGTTTCTGACAGAGATCGGTTAATCAAGATGGATACTGGGCTGGCTAGAGCATCAGCTGTGATTTGTAGGTATTCACTTGGGAAACTGTCTACTGCTAATTTGGTGGACTTAAGTCTAGTTAAGAGTTTTTTATGTTGGAGGTGGGAACAGGAGAAAAAGAGAAGACAGTGGGGAAATTACTAATTGAAGGTGTGGGTTGGAGGGGAGGGAGGTTGTGTTGTCTAGCTAGGGGTAGTATGGTTTGCGTGAAGTGTGTGTTGAATGAGGTAGCAATATTTTTGGAGGAGTGAGGGATGTTAGGAGGAGGGGTACTGACTTTACCTGGGTGGAGGATGGAGTTTATGGAGGACCAGAATTGTTTGGGGTTGTGTTGTGAAGAGTCTAGGGCAGACTGGTAGTATTGGAATTTGTCCTGTTTTATTAGCTTTTTGAGTCTAGTGCGTAGTTCTAGGAATTTCTGTCTAGTTGAGGGGGTTTTGGTTTTGCGCCAGTGCTCCCAGGCTTTATCCCCGTTTTTCATTTTCGACAGTGGTTTTCTGTAGCCATGGGGAGGGCTAGGCTTTGGTTCTGGAAAGTCTTATGGGGGGTGGTAATTAAGGATGCTCAGGAAGGTAGTATTAAAAAATTCAACTGCATCATCAAGACTGAGGTACTTTAGAGGATGCCAATTACATTCTTTGAGGGATGAGATGAATGTGAGTGGGTTATAGTTTAGTTTTTTACTTATTTGAAGGTAGATGACAGGTTTAACTTGGTATAGGTGTTTTTTGAGTAGAAATGTTGGGGAGTGATTACTGAGGTTATCCGATAAACACCCTGCATTATATGACTGGGGGGCTCAATGACTAGTATCCAAGCCAGGGTAGTGTGCTTGTTAGAGTTTTTATTTATCCTGGTTGGTGACTGGACTAGTTGGGTGAAGCCATGAAGGTTTAGATGATGGGTTGGATGGTTGCCAGAACAGGATTGCCAGTCAATACTGAAATCAACTAAAATTATAGTTTCTTAGGGGAGATGGTGGGTAGTCCAGCTGTGGAGGTTTTCTAGTGGAGGGATGTTTTGGCCAGGTGGGAAGTAGCATCCAATTATGTTGATGGTTTTATTTTGGTTTATTTTGAGGTTGGTATATATTACTTCTCCATTGCCTATTTGTGGAGCTGATGATGTTAAGATCTGGATGTTTAGATGCTGTTTAAATATTATAGCTATACCGCCTCCTTTCTTGTTTAGCCAGTCTACTCTTAGTATGCCGTAACCGCTAGGGAGGATTTGCTCACTGGTAATGTGAAGTTTTTAGCAAGGTTTCTGTCAGGATGACTATATCTGGGGAGTACAAGTCTATGGTGGCATGGAGTTCATGGACCTTGTTGGATATACTTCTTATATTTAGGCTTAGTTGAAGGAGGTCACTTGTTTTTCTATTGGCTGTGATTTGGAAGAAGTTGTGGTTTCTAGTCTGATTATGAGGAGTGGGGTTGGAGATGGCGGGGCCAGGGTTGGGGTGGATGTCTTCACTTAGGGCTAGTTTTGATATGCATGAAGTTATTGGTTTTCTCAGTTTTTTAATGTGTTTGATTATTAGGGAAACGTTATGATTGTGCTCTGTGGGTAACAGGTATGGTGGGAGGGTTACTATGTAAAGCTGTAGGGATGCTTTTTGTTTGAGTAATATAGTTGATAGAATATGTGGGGGGGTGCATAGGGATGGTTCTTGAGTTGGTGGGAGGGGAGCTGAGTGAGGGTGAGACACGAGTGGTGGTGTGAGTAGTAGTACAGTGGTAGTGGTTGAGTGGGGGGATGATGGAGTTTTGGTAGGATGTAAGATATGCAAGGAGAGTGCAAGCAGTGAGCATATGGTATGCTTATACATGTTAGCTGAGGAGGAGTGATAGTAGTGGGAAGATGGGGGAGGTAGTGTTGGGTTTAGTGCCGTGGCTGGCTGTTGAAAAGATGGGAGGGGTTTGCGTGTGTAATAAAGGTAGGACCACTGGGGGCGGGAGGGAATTGGGCAGAGACCCTGTTAGTTGTTCTTATGAGGGGGCTGGAAACAATCAGGTAACAGAGTAAATTGATATAAGAACATATGATAGTGAATGTGGAGACTCTGGTAGGTCCCCTGTATTTCCACGAACTATCAGTTAGCTGTACCCCAGTTCAAGCAGTTTTAGTAAGTTTTATGGCAGGGCTGAGCATAAAGTGCTGAAAGGGTGGTTGTAGTTTTAAAAATGGTGCCTGCCACAGGTAATATTTATTAATTTTGGGATTGGCTTAAGGTAATAAACAGGGAAGGGGGGGGGGGGAGAACAACAGTGTGAGTTCTTTTGTACTGCTGCTAAAGAGCCAAGATCCAAGCAAAGACAAGTTTGTGTTTAAGAAACAATCAGAACTGACCAAGGACTGCTCTGAAGCTGTAAGTAATTTCTTAACCATTTCTCAGGTGGAAAAACAGGATAACCTTGTATCAGTAGGCTACTGTGGTCTCAATTTAAATTAACACACAGTATTTGATTAGTTATGGATGCCATTTGCTAACAAAAGGGAATAAAAGAGAAAATGGAAGATGTGTGTGTGTGTGTGTGTGTGTGTGTGTGTGTGTGTGTGTGTGTGTGTGTGTGTGTGTTGGGGGGGGTGCTGCTTACAAGTCAAAGCAGAGTGCTCTCCAGGGAATAATGAATATTATCTCAAACATGTAGACACATACTCAAAGTTAACTAGCTGTTTGTGTTTGCAGACAGTTCAGACCCGGGCTGCGCTTTTCTTATAACAATGTATCCACCGGTTGGATAAAAGATAAAGGTGGTACAGCAGCTGAATACTTAGAGTGGTGTTAGGTCTAGAAAAGAAGAGTACAGAGAGGAGTAAGCACTTTTGAGATGGTAAATATATAATATAAAGATTACAAAAAACAAACTGAGCAAATAGCTACTACATACAGGAAAATATGTCTTGAATCAACTACTAGTATATGCAGATACTGAGCCAACTGGAAAAACACATCAGTGGGAAGGGCCCTCAGCTGACAGGTATGCAGTCACAGATAAAAATATAGCGAGCAGCACTCTGTCCTAGGTCAATAATGTGATTATATCCACCAGTAACAGCACAATTATATAGAAATAATTAGACACCAGTAAGAGCTGACAACACACAGCACATATACATGAATAACATTAGTTAACAAGGTGCAGCTATGCAAAGGTTATACTAAAAACAACTTGGTGCAGACAAACACAATGCTAGCATGCCAAAGTAACTTCCAGTAATAAAGCATAAATCATATCAGATGTCTAACACAATTCAAAATAAATAAGCATATACAGTTCTAAAACACTTACTGGAGAGACACTGAGCTCCTCATGGGGCCTATAGCAGAGTGGTTGTAGTTTTAAAAATGGTGCCTTCTACAGGTAATATTTATTAAATCTGTGATTGTTTTAAGGTAATAAACAGGGGAGGGGGAGGGGGAGAACAAGGGTGTGAAGCAGGCAGTTCCTTTTGTACTGCTGCTAATGAGTCAAGATCCAAGCAAAGACAAGTCTGTGTTTAAGAAACAATCAGAATGTATGTAGTATTTATGTATGTATCAGAATTTAAGTAGCTTAGAGCTACAGACTATGTACCTCTAGAGGAGAAATTCCACACACTGCAGTGAATGGAATGCCAAGTAGTGTCATTTCTCCCTTGCCACTCTCATCTCAGAAATAAATCACTGGCCAAGCCACAGCATAATTTACTTTACTTTTTATTCACAATTTGCCCTGGGGTCCAATGCAAACACTGAACTCATCACAGAATGACCAATTTTGTCTAGATGCTTCATAAATGGTGGTCACAGTACAATCGTTTCTGGCTATATAATAAGAGGTCATTTAAAGTGTGCTGGTCACATTCAGAAGCATCCTTAATTAACAGTGAATTTCTCATTATACTCCTCATGATAAAGCTGTATTTCATTTTGCAAAAAAAAAAAAATTATTGTATTTTACAATTTGATTTTTATTTTTTTAGTTTCCCTAAAACCACACCCACAAATGATGTCATAATAGGTATCATACAATGATTTACATGCAAATCCAAGGCGTTACGCTAATAAAAACAAATTACCTCTTTAAAGGAGCTATTTCTTACTTAAATTATGGTTTAAGTACTACTTAATTAGATATATTAAGTTTCAGGGTGAAGTGCACCACTTGCAAGAACCAGCAGACAACTAGTCTTTGAAGGAAGAAATTCCTGCCAATGTATTTAACATGAGAATGCAGTAGCTTATACGTTAATTTAGGTAGCGAATCATTATGGGTTCAGGTTTTCATGACATCATGGCAGGGGTGTTCAACTCTGACAAAAAAATCAGGGTGCCATACTCATCAACAAAACAAAATGTAAACACAAGACACTTTTTATGCATTAAAAACTACAATTTTGGTATTGTATATGGTAAGGAGGTTATAAACAACTCCAATGATTTGTTATTTAAACTTGTTACAAAAAATCAACATACTTTAAAGGAAAACTTCAGCATGAAACTAAAAAATATATCTTTATCTTATCTTAATATAACAGTACATCAGAATAACTCAAAAATGTATTTATTATATTTTCTTATACCTCAAAATGTCCACAGTGGAAACTGCCATACTGATGTGATTTTGAAACTTACATTCAATAAAACACAATACAAAACTACAGTTAATTATCACATGAAAATATAAATATTTAACACAGGTCGTCACAGGCCAGCCTAAAAAGGTAGGCCTTAAGGGGAGTCTTCATCCTGTTTCTACAATGCAAAATGCACTCCTGGTTGATAATCACATGCTTGACACACTGGAGGATGAATTGAGCTGAGAGATTCCTACATGCTGATAGTTAAAATGTCGAAAATCAACATTACAGACTGTCCAAATGTGCCCCCCCCTTTTCTGGGCCCAAGTTAGTGGTTGATCCCGGGTCTGAGCAGTAGGGAGTTCCTGCATTTGTGTATTTTTCAGGTGTGCATAATGTCAGTATACACTAGGACGACTTTCAAGGGGAAAGGTTGCAGTTATTGCTCAACTTGACCTTCGGCTTGTTGAGCATGTGTAGTAAACCATGCCCTGTAATATAACACAGCTTATATGTAGTAAAACTAAGCTATTTTCTGCATTTCCCTACAGTAACAGTGCTGTAACCTATTAACCTCTGAAACCACTAACAGTGTTTCTTTTTAACTTAAATTATTTGATATGTGCTAAATGGAAGCTGCTAAAAAGCCTATCATGATTATTGTTTTTTCAGTACAACCTAAATAAACAGCAGGGTTTTATTAAGTGTTAAAAACTGCAGTCCTTAAAAAAATCCTGCCTTGTACCCACACTTCTGCTTAGGAGTGAAAGCAGTCAGGCCAGTAGAACACATCCACTCATTTATGAATGGCAGTCGTTGTTTCAAAGTAATGACAACAAATAAAACAAACCTGTAGTTTATCATTAATTCTCTACAGTTACATAGATCACAGCACTTCACTGGCCAAAATAAAAGCAAGTGCCATTTTGTTTTTGAGAAGCTGTATATCTCAGCCCTGTTTATTTTTTGTTTATCAGGGCAGTGCACGAATCACAACAGACCAGTTTCAGGCACAGCCCAGGTACCTGTTCTTTGCTGCAAGATTTCTACAACTAATTTGCAGTTCTGCTAATATTGTGCTTTACAGCACTTTACTGACCTCATCAATACAGTTTCAGCATGCAGATTTGTGGGTGGTGACTAACAATGAAAAGTATGGAAACTGGTACACCCACCCTATATGTTATGCAAGCAGAGACACGTTTGAACAAGTAAAAATAGTGGTAATTTCATTACTTGGGACAGGGGAAGTTAAAACAACAGTGAAAAGTACTGCAGGGTGTCTAGGTATTAAGCTATATCTGGATGATACTGTAGGGATTAAAAATAAGTCTGGGATAAAACTATATATACTGGAGAAATAAAGGATGGATTGCAAGACAAGAATTTACATTTATCAAAATTGCTTAAATTAGTATAAATTACACTAAATTTGAAAAACATTACCACTGATGTGTATATGTGAGTGTGTGTGTCCGGGGGGGGGGTAAGGGAAGACAAAAGTACTTGATCTGGCAAACAAACCAAGTGTCAATTTTTCCAGTGCTGGTCCACTCTATCAATGGATGCTCATTTGCAGAAAGGCCCCTTGAAATGTTTCCTTTTGTGGATCATCAATTCGATTTGTTCATTATCACTAATTTGAATAACTGATCACTGATCCAATGCAAGCTGGAGCTGTCCTTCAACACACGTGGTGTCAACTAATTTCCTTCTAACTTTGTCTTAAAGACCCACCTTGGTTATTTCTCCACTTTCTTCTGCTGTCTACCAGTCACCATAAATAGAAGTTATGTATTTATTCTAACACTAGATTCTTTTCAACCTAGTCCATCTGATATGACTATTGGGACTGGAGCCATTTGAAGGATCCAATCTGATCACTGGCCTGTGCTCTAAGTCTCGAGATCCTGAACCTTGCCCTCCCATAATGTCCTGCATTCCTCCTAGCTTCAAATTGAGCCTGCCAACTAAAAAACAGTCCCTCGCATCACAATATTTCATAAAGATATCTGGGAACACTGACAATTAGGAAGGGATGCCATATCTGACAGACTAGGATGAACTGAATCAAGCTTTAGGCTAAGTACATAACCTCCATATTTTATTTCATCCAGCGATCTAATCTACTGGGACACAACCCCATGCTATCTTTCTTCCCAGGTAGCATCATGACAGGATACCTTTCAGAACAATCTCCACAGGAAGCCCTGGACCTGGATATCACATCTAGTTTACAATGAGTTTGTAAGGTGAACCACGTAGCTGCAGCACAAATTTACTCCACAGAAGAACTTCTAGTCCAATATGCTTTATGTTTGGATGGGAAAGTCCAATTAATACTGGAGTAGATTAAGTTTATAAAATCTGACAATCACTTGGATAAATTTTGTTTAGAAATATGTCACAATTTTTGAGCAGAAGAAATGAACATTTGTGGCTCATTTTGAAATGATCTGTTTCTGTGAAGACAAAACCTAACTGTCTGTGAATGTCCAATGTGTGCAGCAACTATTCTCCTCTGTTCAAATGATTTGGGAAGAGCACTGATTGGTTCAAGTTAAATTCTGATGCTATTTAAGGAATGAGGAAGGGATCAGTTCTCAAGGAATATCTATGTGGATATCAGGTAAGGAACAGTTGAAGACAACGCAAGGAGTTCTGATATTTGTTTTGCAAAAGTAATGGCAACCAGGAAAATTTAAGTCTGCTAAAGAGGCTTTTTGAAAGACTGATCTCATCAAAGTCGCAAAAACCAAAATTCAAAATTGCTGCTGAAGACAGCCCATCCTGTCTAGCTTCTTGTAAACAGATCTATCCAAAAATCTTTTGTCCCCTCTGTTTGATAGAATAATTATGCCCTGCCTCTTCATAAAGGAAGCAAGATCACTCCAACTTTAGGCTCAGTCATTCTTTCACCCTTGTCTAAGATCCTGGAGAAATGCATCCGTGTTCAACTACTTGTACATTTCCTGGGCAAAAATCTATTATTTTGTACCCAGCACAGTTTCAGACTAAACCACAGCATTTAAACACAACAGATTAATGGGTTAACCTGGAATGAGAATGATATTTTGGTTACAATAGATGTTAAAGACTTATATACAATAATCCCTCATTCTGTGGGCTATTGAGTGGATCTGTGAATACTTAAACAACAACATTGAACAAGTGAAAGTTAACTTGTATGAACAATTGTGTGCATTGGCACTGAGTAATAATGTTTTGGTTTTTGAAGGTCAGTATTTTCCACAAAAAAGGAGTGTCAATGAGCTCAAATTGTGGTTCCTTATTTGCAAATCTAATTATGGTCCATTAGGAAAGATTTTTTTTTTTATTTAATGGCACAGAGTGAGTATTTTTGGATATATATTCATTACTTGGATGATATTTTTCTTATATGGAAATAGGAGAAGATCGCCTCAATGAATTTTTATACATATGACGGTGCAGTGGTGCAGCAGTAGCCTTATCACCTCACAGCAAGAGGTTCTCCAGTTCGATTCTCAGCTGGAGTGCCTTCTGTAAGGAGTCTGCGTGTCCACCCTGCTTTCCTGTGGGTTTTCTCCGAGTGCTCCAGTTTCCTCCCACGTTACAAAGACATGCATCTGGAGTGTTTCTCCCCAGGCTGCCACTGAAAATTGACTTTGTTCCAAGTTGGACTTTATTTATTTAACATTTGTTTACTAGGAAACTACGGATTTTCTGAAGTTCACCTTGCAAAAAGACCTTTTCAAGATTTGGACGTTCTCCTTGAGAAAGGTTTAATAATGAAGAATTACAAAGCATGTATATATAAGAAACCAAGGTATTCTAACAGTTTAATTAATATTTTAGTGGGCATCTCTTAATCCAGAAAAAATCTGTAATAAAAGGGCAATTTGTGTGAGCTGCAAGAATGATTACTAGAGAGAATGATTTTTTTGGATGAATGTGTCACTTCAGCTAATATGTTTCTTAGGACAGGCTACCCCTCATATTTCATAAAAGAGGTAAAGGATGTGATCATGTCTAAAAGATCCATGCTTTATTTCACTCCTATACTAAATGATAAAAATGTTCCCATCGAAACTAAGCTGGGTGGAATAAAAAAAATGATGAATTTAAGTGTGGTTTTGTAACTATGTATAATCTAGAGAGTAATAATATTAAACAGATTATGATAAAAAAATGGGATACTTTAAAGGATAACAATTTTCTTAGGGACAAAATAGGTGAAGTGCCTAAAATAGTGTATAAGAAGGGTATGTGTTTGAAAACTATTTTAGAAAAACCTTGCATTAGGAATAAGACGTCGCTGGTTCATGGGATGCACCATTGTGGTCATTGGGAGTACTGTAAATGTATACATATGTGTGAACAAGTTGTTATAGCTGGAAAGAGATTTAATTAATGTGATAGATACGATTGTCAAACTAATGATGCAGTACACGTGGCTTTGTCAATTATGTACAGTATACTGCACAGGGAAAACAGAATATTCTTCAAAAGAACAAATTTACAAGCACTGTTATGAAATTAAAAAAGAAATAATCACGAATGCTTTAGCAAAGTATATTTTACCTAATGAAAAACATTGACTCATACTTGAAAAACTTAATAAAAATGAGAAGAGTGGACCGTGGGCTGTCCACCTCAAAAACAGAGAACTCTATTGGCAGTTGCTATTGAACGCAACTATTTATCCAGAACTGAACGAACAGACCTTGATAAGTTTATTAAGATTAAAAGCTTGTTAGATAGATGTCGTTAGTAAAATAAACGTACATATTTTTTTATGGCCCTTATTTTATATTTAAAAAAAATCTATTAAAAATTCTCTGATATAGTAATATGTTCATAAAATGTTGAGTTCCCATGACAGTTGGAAGTAGAGTTTTGATTGGTTACTAAAGTGAACAGCATTATTAGGATTGGTCACTTTTGTAGTTTGACTAAGTAATGAATTAAAATATGGGAAATAGGGGGAGAGAATGTAAATTATACACCGATTGGTTAAACAGGTTAAAAGATGTGCCATTTGATTTAGGTACTTAAACCTAGTTTTAGTTAATGAATTTTACCTGATGAAATTTTGTTTTTATACAAAACGAAAATGCTCATCATTGTACAGTGATTTTTTTACTGCAAGTCTCTGCTGTGATTTTAACATTTCTTGTGGATTAAAACTTGAGTTCTAAATTTGATCACTGGACTGCTCTTCTTTTTGGAATTAGATTTGAGCTTCGTGGTTTGTTTTCTGTGTATCCTAGATTCTCGGTTAGGAAAATGGGCAGCAAAAGACACTTCTGTGAATTTTCTTGGAGACAGCTGAAAGTGTCCACCATTGGTCCTTTTGACCAGAACTGCCTATCCTTAGGTGGATGCAAAATTCTGTCCAACTTGGTACTGCTTCTGCAGTGTCAGGCTTCTGCCACTCCCTCCTGCTAAACAGATCAGTAAGACTCTTCAAAACGAACTACCCAAAAGGTACAGGGAGCAGAAGTGTATGCCTTAAATATCACTTCCTTATCCTGAGAGGGCAGTTCAGTGGGCTAAGATTCCCTCTATCTCATAAAATCTAGGACTTCATCAAATGAGGCATCTTCTGAAGGGTTTGTTAGGGACGCTCTCTATCAACCAAGTCTATATCTGATATGACAGACCCTGTCAGGGAGTCCATGTGTCTCCTCTTAGAAATCCCTAAGAAGAGAATGTGTAAGTGGGACAGACCAGAGTCTACGGAAGACTCCGTTACCACTGTAATCGGTTATTTGAGGGCATCTTCTCTGTTCCTGTGAACCAAGAAAAATTTAGAAGCAGACAGACTGGTAATTAGGGATTAAGCCAATGATAATGGAGGCTCTATAGGCCATCGTGAGGGAGATGCTATGATCACTTGCATGGCTTCAAATGTTGATCTGGGATCAGTTGGCATTGAGTAATCCTATTCCTGTCTGAAAAACAAATGCCTGGTGCTGAGGAACCAGATGCATCCAAGCTGGACATCACTGTTGACAGCTCAAAGGCCAATAAATCCACTACACAGAATAGCCCCAGTTGAGTAGGAGCTAAAGAGCTGAGGTCAAGCAGTCAACTCCAAAGGTCTGAGTCTCAAATGAGTAAGATGCAATGAGTCAGGGCTGAAGAAGTTACTGGCGCAGAACTTACAAACTCCAAGAGGAAAGTAGGCTCTGAAACCAGTGACGCAGAGACAGACATTGTGGAAGGAGCTAAGAGAGGTGAGAGTGGTCCAACCTAACCTGCCCTAAAAACAGAGGACAATGGGATGATAACCAGCCCTGAGTCTTAAAAAAAGGCCCCCCACCATGGGCTCCCAATCTGCTTCTGAAGTACTTCTGAACAACATGAAGCAGATGATGGAGATCTCAATGGTAGAAACCTGGATAGCTCCTCTGCAGAAGAGTGCCTCCTTAAATCTCTGGTAGGTGAATTGTTTCAGATTATTTATTTTACATTTGTTTACCAGGAAAGTCCAAGTGGGCAAAAAAGTGCAGGCCCAGGGAAAAAAAGCTTAACATTTATAAATAACCATAAAATACATATACAACGTAAATATACAAATTTCAATCTCAGATCCAAGTACAAAATGAAAATACATGTTATACATTTCACTGATACAATCATATTGTTTAGATACGATTCAAAGAATAATAGTACTGTGATTGTAGGTAGAAAATAAGCAAGTATACATATGCTTAGCAGGGGTATACTATTCAAATTAAAAAGTAAAAGGCTGTTTCTTTAGCTGCCTTAAGACATCTATTTCCTAACCAGGGTTTGTGCAAGAGCAGGTCCATGATTCTGATTGGTGTGAGTGAAAAGTTTTTTAAAGTTGGAAGTGTTAATAATTATTCTGATATTTAATGGCAGGAAGTCCAAGTTTTGGCTATGCAGTTGGAGTAAAGAGAAACTTTAGCAGCACTGTTAGGTTTAGATATATTTAGGAAGGACCTGTTAAGTGGAACGTAATACCCTGTTATTGGAGTAGTGTATTAGTAGATTTTGAAGTACTGGTATTTTTTCTGGCTGATTTAGTATTTGATGGGCGAAGGTGAGTTGATTATAAGCAAGTACATTTGGTAGTTCGAGCCCGTAAGGTTGTTTTAAAGCCAAACAATGATAGGATCTGAAATTTGTTACGGTGCAAACTTTGCAAATTTATTATAGCAAGTTTCAAGTTTTGCGAGGTCAGATTTCTTAATGTTTGTAAGAATTTGTGAGGCATATAGTAGTGTGGAGATAAGACTGGTTCTTGCTATAGTGGCCTTTGAGGATTTATTTTGAAAATGTTGATTTCTGTATAGGGTTCCTAGTTTTTTGTGAATTTTTTTATGGTCTGTGATAATGCATATGTTGAATTTTATATTACATTCATTGACCACTCCAAGTAATTTTGCTTGGGAAACTGGAGAAATAATTGTACAGTTTAATGATGAGATACTGAATGGTGGATGGTTGTCTGCAGCTCTGGGTAGAAGAGCACAAGTTTTGATTTGCTAGGGTTAAGTATAAGTTGTGCATTATTTAGCCAAGATTCCACAGCATTAAATAAATGCTGGGTGATTTTTTGGGGGAGTTTTTGTAGTGTTGGGGTGGCACAAATCGGGGAGGAATCATCTGCCTATTGAACTACGGAGGTAAGTGAGGTGACAGTATGAAGATTGTTAGTAAAGATAATAAAAAAGACAGGGCCCAGAAAGATCCCTGTGGAACTCCGAAGGTTACAGGCAGTAATGAAGAGAGACTTTATTGCCATTTTACAGCTTGCTGGCATCCAGTTAAATATTGCTAAAAGCCAGTAAGCACGGAATGGCTAAGTTTAAGTTCCAAGAGCATAGTTAAGAGTTTGGAATGGGAGACAGTATGAAAAGTTTTGGAAAGAACAAGAAAGATGGAGGAAACTGCCATCACTGTAATGGTGGCTACTAATGTTAGTAAAGTTAACAAGGGTGATGGGTGTTAGAAGATTGTTGGTTATTAGATAGCTCAAGATTTGTGAATGGATGCACCTCTCAAGTATTTTTGATAATGGTGACAATACAGCTATTGGCGGATAAATAGATAATTCTGTTGAGTTTCCACCATTATGTAGTGGGATACTTTACAAATTTTAGGGACTTGTTCCGAGATGGATTGATTTATTATTATGGATACTGGATAGGATATTGCCTCTGCAGCAATTTTTAGATATTTGGCAGGTAGATAGTCGACAGCAAGTGTAGTAGGTTTAAGCCTTTTGAGATACTGAACTATGGTGTTTATTGGGACAGGTTAGAAAGAGAAGCTATTGGGATCTAGTGCAGGTATTATGTGAGACTGGGTAGAGGAAGCACAATTATTGTTTCTGAGGCTAGTACGGATTCAGTGAAGTGTCTGTTAAATTGTGAGGCTTTGTTGTCTTTAGTATTGGTGAGTGCTGGGGAGAGAGTGCTAGTTTGTCCTGGCTGTAAGATTTTTTTGATGGCAGCCCAGAATTTTTGTGGGTTTCTTTGATTTTTTTGATTGTGCACTGCTATAGTAATTTATTTTGCCCTGTCTAAAATGTTTTTTTTAGCTTTATTGCATAGTTCTAGATATGTTTGTTTGTTGTAGTTTTGACATTGAGCCATTTCTGCCAAGCTTCATCTCTAGTTTTTAAAAAAATATCTTGTTTTTTTTTGGTTAGCCAGGGGGCATAATGAATTGGAGACTGCTGCAAGTTTTATCAGGGCGGGACAAAAGTTGTTTGAAAGTGAAACCACCAAAGTACAGTAAGGTACTGTTGTAGTGGAGCAAAACAGTTAATTTAAAAGATTTTACATTCTGTACTGTTGTTTATTCATAACAGGGACAGTAAATAGGGAGAAAAAGGACAGAGAAGTTGAGCATTTAATAACAGAATCCCATTGTTGTCCTTTAAAGTCACCCATGATAACTGTTTCCTGAGAGAGGAATGTTGCTGTCCAATTTGTTCCAGAGTAGTCAGATTGTTCCCAGGAGGGATGTAGGCTGCCACTATGCTCAGATGTTTCTTTGGATTGTTAGTTTAGTATACAGTATTTCAGTGTTATTAAAGTTTGGGATGGTTAAGTTTAAAGTTTCTAAATTGAGATTGTTTTTGTATAGAAAGGCAAGATCACCACCTCTTTTCTGTTGTCTATGTATGTTGCATCCTAGGGGAAGTATTTCTTTGTTAGAGATATTTGGTTTTAACCAGGTTTCTGTTAGAAGGGCTACTTCTGGAGTATACAGACCAAGGGTGGCATGCAATTCTTGAATTTTCTGAGATTTATATTAAGTAGTAGCAAATCCATACCTTTTCTAGGAAGAGTTTGTGGTTGTTGGGGATGAGTTGGGGTGTGTAGATCTAGATGGGTTGATTTGTTTAGGGCCAGAGTTGGGGTGAATGTCCTGACTAAGTATGAGCTACAATGTAATGTGAACTAAAAATTTTAACTATTTTATTAGAAACTTATCTCATTTCTGTGTAACATTAGGGTAAGACTGTTGTGTGAGCAAGGTAAGTGGTGCGTAGTTTATGGTTGTGGGATTACAGATAGTTGGTGCTATTATTAAATTTGAATGTTTTAACTGTAAAGGGTCTGGGAAGGGGGTAGTGTACACAGATTGTATGTTAAGTTCTGTATGACAAGAGGTTATGTCAGCTGTAATAGACAGAAATAGCAGGATTGATGGGTATAAAGTTATCATATTGCATACTACTAATGTTTCAGATATGTCTAAGTTAAAGTAATAATGTTATGGGTGGGTAGGAATAATTGTTAGTTGTAACTGAGTTTTGATATGTGGGGGGATTTAAAACTATTCTGATGTCCGTTTATGACTTACTACACTAAAGGATGTAAAGTAGCAGGTAGTTAAGCAAGTGTAGTGTGATATGTGGGAGGTAGTATCATACAGTTTGATTGGAAGATTGGTATGCTATAAATCTGGATTTATCTTAGCTGTGATAGGAATGCTTTACATTGGGGGAGTGTTTATTGGGGAATAAGTTTAGGCATAGAAGGGGCGGATGTGAAATTGGGGTGGGGTAGGACAGCAGAGGGAGTATGAGTGAAGCGACAGCGAACAGATCAGGTAGATCCAGTCAGTGTGCCTGTGACCAAGAAAAAAAAAATCAACAAAATGGTCTTGGTTGAAGGTAGGTTGGAAGTTAAAAAACTGTAGTCCCCTGGTGATTTTTACTTTTAATTCAAGTAAATTTTACTTATTTGTAAACACTTTGGGGAAATTTGTAAACGACTGCAGTAATCGCAAAACAGCTACAGGGTAATTTTGTTTTTCTTAGTATTATACATTAGCAACAGCTATAAGGACAAAAACTACAGCTACAACTAATTAAGCTTACTATTTTACCCAACAACTAAGGAGAGAGAAATACAATCAGAGCTTATTTATCAGATTGGGGGGGGTTAATAAAACAGAAACTGCTTGGTATCATCCCTGGTGGTGTGCTCTCCAAACACCCTAATAACAACCCAGTTAATTAATCAGATTTTCAACCATGACCTACATTGATTTTTTGATGCTGCAAGTTTCTTTCTTCCATCACTTTACAGTTCCCAGTCACTTGAGTGGGTTTACCAAGTGCAGGTAAAAGAAATTATAGCTGAGATACTGAATATTTTCAGGGATAGTTGCTAGAGTTAGTGTAATGGGGGGCACACAGGACTAGTGAATACAAAAGCATTATCTGGTTTATTTTTTAAAAATGGGCATCATGATAAGAGTCTAAAGAAACTTACTTGCTGCCAGAGTACAGTCTAATGGAAAATAGTCTTTCTCCACTTGGAGAATCTTCTTATTCTATTAAGATCAAGAATCCTCCAATTTCGGGGGAGTGGCCAAGATGGCAAGCAGTTAGCAGCACAGGAATTTTGCTCTGCTTCTTCTATGTATTTTTGACAGCATTACATTGTCATTTTCATCAACAGCCATTCAAATAAACTGGAGTATCATGTTGGAAACTTCTTAGGACATTTTGGTGGAAAAAATAATTTACATTTCAAATATTTCCAAAGAAGGATGAACCACTCTAAAGTAGTGTCACAAGAAAATTCAGTATAGAAAGAGTTAGTCTGTTCTTTGTGGTATACAAAAATCTATCTTTAAAACTAAATCAGATTCCAAAGTTGACAAAAACAAAAGAAGATTGTACAAACAAACTGAATTAATCAAGGAAGTAGTGAAACAACCAAAATTCCAGACATCTGCTGTGGAAGACCCTATCACTGACGGACATCACACTTACAGGAGAAGATGATGTTGATTTTATTCTTCAATAAAAAGTTCTTGGAAAAAAATTATGACCTGGAGAATAGGGTGAGGTGGAACAACACCCAGATTTACAGAGTCCCAACCATTTGGCATAGAGAGGGCTCACAGATCTTTGACTGTAGTGACACCAAGCAAAAAACATTCAAATCCAAGATCTACAACAGTCAAATTTATTTCTAGTAAAGACAAGGCTCTAGTTTTGAAAACAGTCCTGTCTGCTTCACACACAAAACTTTCCTTCATTAAATCTGACAATGGCTATTCCTCTCTGGTGGTTTCGAAAAGAAAAGCTTGTATTCCTCTGTTAAAATCAGTAAAGAAAGCCAGAATAAAAACTTACCTAATCTACTCTGCAAAACCAGGATTATTCTTGCCGTTGGGGGAAAAAACATTTGATTCCTTAGAAGATGCACTTTCCTTCATCCAGAAAAAAAAATGCATTTAATTCTACTCTTGAAATGGTCCTGAACCTATCTTTACAAAGGCAGGCTACAAGGAATGATTGGACAGTTAAAGAGAACAAAAAAAGCTCTAAGACAAATTAAACTACCTGTTAATTATTTACATTTTATTTGTCTTAAAATAGGCTTTCTAAAACATCTTTAAATGAAATCACCTACAGGTAATACTTTTCTATTTGCTGTACATTAACTTCAGTTTACAAGTATAAGTCTCCCTGTTACTGTAATATTGCAGTTTTTCTTCCAGAGGAAGTAAAGTATATAGTAATAAGGGAATGTTAAAGCTATTTTAAGTTTTATATTTAAACACTCCTACCTTTCATCTAACAGGAAATGCAAATGTTTCTCCCCACATAGCTATGGCACAAAATGATATTTTAATTGTGTTTTCTTTAATATGATTGTAACTGTGAATACACTATGTAATGCGGAGCTTTTCTTCCCATGCCTCCACTAAAAATGGGCTCCCCGAGCCCAGTGGACCTCCCCGGTCATCAAACTGAAATAAATAAGTTTTTTAAAACTAAACTATTATGAATCTAAAGGGAAATACCATACTCAAGCAGTTTTAATTTTTTATTTTTTTTATTCCTTTTCCTTTCTTTTCTGCCTCTCACTCTTTCCTTTTCAACAGCAGTTTAGTAGCTGAGTAACTTTAATAGAATGAGTCTGGTTTGGGGGCTGCTATGACTGCTGGGAAATGTATGTGTAGAAGGGAATGTTAAAACTGTTTTAATTTTAATATTTAAACACAGTATTTAGATATAGTGTTACTGACAGTGGCGGATACAGTTAAAACGTGTGCACTGAAGTGTTTTTAATCCCTTTTCTTTCTAGTGATGTTAAGATTGCATAACTTTCCCCTGCTTATTTGATATTAAAAAAAATAAAAAGTTTTTCTGTTTAAATGTAGCTTGCAAAAAAGTGTCCATGAGCCTTCATTGTTTAAAGACTTTCTTTTCTATTTTCCCGCCAAATTACTTCAGAAGTTTAGAGAATGTTTTCAGCTTGCCTCAATCTTCTGTGTGTCTCTGCTTCACTCTGAATCCTTTCTGAACAGCTCCTGAGTCAGAGATGAAGTGCAAACTGACCTCTAACCCCACAGAAGCAGGAAGTTTACAGAACACAGGAAAGGATTGCTAAAATGGACTTTTAATGCTCTAGCTTTTGAAATTATATTTCCCAGTATTACATAAAAACTGTAAGTAGTGCAATTTAATATAACAGTAATCCATTAGACTTCTAAATGGATTATTTTAGCTATATACACTTGGAACATTTGTTTAATTACTAAAGAGGGAACAAATAAAATCATGTACAAAAAGGTACATATTCGATGTAGGACACAGAGGTGTTCTCATTAAACATCAAACGCAATACACAAATGTACACTTAACAGTTGAGTGGAAATTTATGTTAAATGTTTTCAACATTACTACTGAGTGTCCTATTCCCTCTGTAGCTGGTACACAGATTTTTTTTTTTAATTAAATTCTGAAGTTTTTAATGAGCATTATTCCTGGTTGAAACATTTGCTCATACTAGATAATGCTGTAGCACCACTTCATTAGATGACTCAGACATGTGTTATTATTTTTTTGTAGTGAATGTGGTGGAAACACAAGTAATTCACATAGACAAAATGTTAACATTGGTACTGGTTCATAACATTTTTACAAAGTGTAATAAGTATAGATAATTTGTCTTGTTATCCAATGCTATACATATAGAACGAGTGTTATTCTGATTAAATACATGTACATGCACCTTAAAAAGACATTATTTACTCATAAGACAGAGTTTCTTAATTCATATAAATATTTCAAGTATTAAGAATGGTCTGAGCATATCTTCAATATAATAGTTAATATATAACTAAAGGTCATGTATAATTAATTCTAATTATAAATGAATAGTTAAAGTTCTTCCGTTTGATAGGTCTTGTATATTAACCTTGTTGTGCATTTTTTTTTGGTTTGTTTTCCAGTAATTTAACATCTTAAAAAGTGTAAAATATTTATTTAGAAATTTTCAGTTTGTGTACATACAAGTAGTAGCAATAATGTGATTGGCTGTGTTATGGTGTTGTTAGTAAGTGGCTTGTATGAACTTTTCATCAAACCTGGAATACTTTATTCCATGTTGGAGGTTAAAATTTTTAATTCTGAATGTTTCACATCATCCTTATTGTATCTGTTCATAATAAGTTGTTCTTTTGTTAGCATAATACTTTTTGCACAAAATCATTTCACAGTAGTTTCTATACCCATCGTTCCAATAGATGCCAGCATATAAATACCTTTCATTAAGGTATAAATCCTTTAAATAGGAGTAGCTTAAATAAATATTTAACATAAAGCAGGCAATGTTTTTCTACACAAAACTCATGTGTTGACTAAAGATTTAAATAGACTGTTAAAAGATTATTCAGTTTTACGGTGGTGCAGCGGTTAGCATTGCCGCCTCACAGCAAGAGGTTCTCCAGTTCGATCCTTGGCTGGGGTGCCTTCTGTGCGGAATCTGCATGTCCTCTCTGTGGTCGCGTGGGTTTCCTCCGGGTGCTCCAGTTTCCTCCCACATCCCAAAGACATGCTGTAGGTGGATTGGACACACTAAATTGGCCTTAGGCGTGAGTGTGTGCGCCTTCTGTGGCAGGTTGGGTGCTGGGCTGGCAACTCATCACTGTAAAACTCCACTGCCAAACATGAGCGGACAGGTGATTTGCTGTGGCAACCCCTAACTGGGAAAAGCCGAAGAAGAAGAAGAATTGGCTCTCAGTTTAGTTCAAAAAGAAGAGGTGTTCTTATTCTCTGGAAAAAAAAGGTCAGGTGCCTAACGCAGTGAATTCCTATTCTAACAAGAATGGTATGCTGGGATTGGTGGTAACAGAAACTGATAAACACTATACCCTTATACATAACTGTTGGATCCCACAGACTGGTTCTAAAACAGTTAAGAAATACATAGATATTACAACACTATACTCTAAATGAGAAATGTTGATAGCTGATGATTTTAAGTGCATCCTATCAGACAAAGACACTACAAATGTTAAGCAAATTAGGCTATATTCAATAGGGACACATTTAAATTATATTAATACAATGTACATGAGAGATGCATCACATTTAAAACTAGCTGGTTATTTAAAATATACTCACTATTCTTTTAGATTCGGGACTCAAACCAATATTGATAAAGTACTGGCTGTGATGCCCGTGCCCTGGCCCAGCAATCAAGGAGCCTCAATCCTCTCCACTAACACCAGAGAGGGCATCTCATATAAGAGAAAGGATAACACACACACACAGTAAAGTGCAATTTCCCTTAAGAGCACACAGAGATCACAGTCAGTCTGGGGCTGGTTGCTTCCTTGCTCTCCAGCTCCCCAATAAGACTCCCCACTGGCACAGCTATAAGGTCCAGATCTCAGCCTAGCTGGCAGGTTAACCTCCAGTACCCTCTCTGTCCAACCAGTGCTTCATGTCCTTGCCCAAGTAGCTGACACACACACACACACACACTTTGAGATAAGTATTTATACAACTTCACAGCCACTCCTGGGAAAGGCTGACATACTCTCCAGCTGTGCCCCTATACCCAGTCTATACAGTAGTAATTCTTGCCACCACCAGCTAACAATTATCAGCTACCCAAAGGCCCATAAAAGGCTGTCCAATTATTACTGTGCAATATTATTATCCAATAGTTGTGTAACTAAGCAATCAAGGCTTATTGGAAGGGCTTAGTACAGGATCACTTATAAGTATGCAATGTACTCTACAGCTTAATTTATCTCTACATAAACCAGCCACAGTTGAAAAGGGTTTAAAAATATTTAATAATAAATACTAAAAACACAAGACAATACTACTACACCACAGTGCTATTCAAGAGTTCAGAGATCACACAGAAACTTAAAATAATTCAGTAGTACAGTTCTGACATAACAGAAAAACTCTTAGTCTAATCTTTTCTAATTCCTAGCTATTGCTACAAGAAAACATACTTCTAAAGTAACTTACTTACATAGAGCGTAAGGCAGTGCTGAGTTGAATAGTCACATAAAAATGCTTCAAGTCTCTCTCTGAGCAATGGTTTTTAAAATCACTATCAAATATATCTGCTGGGCCCTCCCAGATTACATCTTTTTTGACACTTAGCCTGGCATTCCCAGGTCAACAGGCTACATTATTTAGCAAGCTAACACCTGCTCAGGAAGCTACAAAAATAAAAGACATTTCATATGTACACTCCGGTAATTATTCCTTAAGTTAAAACAATAGAAAGAATGTGCTAGCCCAGACCAAATGGCTCTGAGCTCTGGAGATCAAAAAACATACAATACATAATTTTAACTTCAAAAGAAAGATTTGAAATGCTTGACTTAGTTTTCCTTACAGCAGATGTCAATGTTGCTAAAATCTTGAAGTTCAACATTTTATAGTATTTTTTTTTCATTTAAGAAACAAGCCTGTATTTTATATTTATATTTACAAATGCCTGAATTATGTACCAAATTCTATTTGGTTAGGTTGGCAGCCTTCACCCATCTCTACCCAATCTTCACATCTCTTCACCCATCTCTACCCAATCTTCACAATGGCATCCAGTGCATTATACTCCAAAACAGAGGAGTTACTGATAGTTTCATGTTCCTTATCTGACCACGATGCTATTACATTTAAATTAACTAAGTCCAAAAAATGTAATTTCTTGCCAAAGACCCCCAGCATATACAAATAAAAGGCTTTAATGAATGGTTATTAAAAGAGATCAATTTATGGAATTTAACAATAATGGTGAGGTGACTAATGTCATACTATTGGACACGTTAAAAGCTTACTCATATGGTAAAGGAAAGAACTGGTATATTTGTAAAAGAAAGGAATGGGATAAAGAGTTAAATGCTCTCCAAGCTGAAACTGATAAATTAAACTTTAAACCCATTGTTAAATCTGCAAGCACACAGTTGAAAAATCTAAATCAGAAATACCTAGAAATGTTACATCATAAGATTTCCATTAATCTAGAAAAAAATAAATTACAACCATATTCAATAAACCCCAAGAGCCTTCATAGAGTAGCTATTAGATTGAAAAACATGAATAAAATAAACCAAATCAAGGAGATTGTTAAAGCTATGAATTTGAAAGATACATTAATAGTTATAGCAAATTATGAAGAAATTAATAAAACAAAGTCAAACCTGAGTTACTGGATAGTTTATTATGTATCTTTTGTTTTAAAAACTATCAAAAGAATAGAAAAGCAAGACTGATATGTCTTTTTCCTTTAATGAATTAAAAGACCAAATTAAAAATCTTAAAATTAATAAAGCAGCAGGTATGGACAGAATAATTCCTGAGCTATATAAACTTTTACCTGATATTTTAAAAATCGTATTAAATGCTTTTGAAGAGTACATCTAATATTCCCCCTTCATGTAGATATTCTCTTATTACACCCATTTTAAAAACAGATAACAACACTACTCTATGTTCTTCATATTGATCCATATCACTTTTAAATGTAGACGGGACTGTCATGTCTATATTAGCAAAAAAGATTAAATCAAATACTCACTGTTCTAGTAAATGAAGATTAGACTGAGCTTTTAGTTAATAGGAAAGCTCAAGATAATAAAATAAGACTCTTATTTGATATGGCAAATACAAATAAAGTGTTATCTATAATAAGCTTAGATATGAATAAAGCTTTAGACTCTGAATTGGTCATACTTGTTCAGAGTACTAAAGGAATAAAACTTCTCCACTGATTTTATAAAGTTAATTAAAAAGCTTTATGATAACTCAATTTCTTTTGTCAAAATAGGCTCCTTTATATCTTGCCCCTTTGATATCTTAAAAGGTAGCAAACAGGGATGCCCTTTATTCCCTTTACTATTTGCACATATTACAGAATTGCTTGCTAGCTATACAAGATCTAACAAACATTAAAAGGTTTTAAAATAAATGAAAAATTGTCTTCTAAAATTCAACTTTTTGCTGATGACACTGTTCATTAGTAGTAATGCTGACTCTCATTGGATCATATAGCTAGCTCTATGGACTGCTTTGAACAGATTTCAGATCTGAAATTTAATCATAATAAAACAAAACCTTGCTTATAAACAAGAAGATAACCACCAACTTAAATTATTACAAAAAATTGGCTGGGACAATTTACAGTTAAAATACTTGGGAATTACTATTGAGACCAATAATAAAAAAAAAAAAATTTTAGTTAACTACCAAAACTTAACTGATACAATATCCAAACTAATAGACAACTGGAATAAATTATTTTTCACATTTGAGGATAGACTTGCACTGATCAAAATGGTAATCTTACCCGAGTCGTTGTACGAAAAGCTTTTGTGCTCTAGTGTTATTACCAAGAAACAGTTGCTTAACAGCAATCTTTCTAAGCCGATTCATATTATCAAGGTAATCCCTTATTTTCTGGCTAGCATTCTGCAGTTGCTCCTCTTGTTCTGTGAGATTCCCCCTATTCTGCAACACTTTAACATGTCAGTCCCTCTAAATAATTCTTGGAAGTTCTTAACCATAGCTCCATTTCTTTTATTTCTACCCTATTTTTATAGGTTCATAGGTGTTTACTAGGCTAATGATCACAAGGGCCTTTTTAAGCCTAGCCATGCATCCCAAATCTCTGACAAGTTCTGATACCCTTGATAAGTGTAAGCATGGGTGTGGGAGATTAACCATTTGCAGGTTACCAGAGTCCAATCCAATTGTCCAAGTTGCACTTGAATTGGGCGAGGGAAGAACTCTGCTTCACATGGATGTTCCATAGACGGGGTAGTCTCTGGGATAAATACCTATAGCTCCACCAGGTCCCATTTACATCACAGGCAAGGTTTAAGTCTTTAAAATGGGTAATTCTGGTGCTGTTTGTTTTGTGGAGATGCAGGAAGTCCATCAGAGTGGAGTCCGACAATGCCATTTATGCCAGGCATAGATCTCCCATCAAAAGCCTGTAGGACACAGAATACAGGGATAGGGCCTTGAGGGAGGTCTGCATAGGACATTTTACTTGCGCCCTGTATTCTTTTAGTGAGGAACCTCTGAGGACGTGCCAATTGTTGGATATGCCTGGTTAGGTACATGCCAAAGGGGCCATTGTACTCAATGATAGGTCTGATGAATGCTGAATACGGTGGAACAATGACTTCCTTGGAATTACATGAAATATTTTTGTTTCTAAGTTGCACAACATAGAATGATTTCCTCACCACTGTAGACACATGATGATCAAAGACTAGATTACTATCTGTGTGTGTCCCTATGTCCCTGACTATTGGGTCAGCTCTAAGGGGTGTGCTGTCAATATGATAGTTACCAGGGATAGATGACTTCCCAAAGGATGCTATTATACATTTTCTGGCATTTAGTTTTAGTCCATGGCTCTGACACCAGTTGTCAGCCCCTCCTGGAGAACATTTGTGTCAGTGAGAGATTCAGTGACAGCTAATTTGCAATCTGCAAATTTAGTCAGCCAGAGACCACTGACATTGGCCTTAACTTCTGAGAAGTAAATGCCAAAAAGCAGCGGTCGAAGGACTCATCCCTAGAGGGGACTCCACTTGTGACTGGCTTCTTTGTAGTGGTAGACTCCCCAATTTTAACTTTCTGGGACCTGTCTGTGAGCCAGCTGTCTCTCCACTGGGTGACACATGGCTTTGTACCTAACCTCTTGAGTGTCAGCAATGCCTGAGTGGAGTACTGTGTCACATGCCCTGGCCAGGTCAAAGTAGGCAGTGTGAATGATTTTGCCCTCATCCACTGCTTTGGTGACCTTCTTAAAGAAGTCCACCAGGATGAGTGGGTATGATCTGCCCTTGACGAAACCAGAGGTTTTACTATATCTCTATTGATTATCTCCATGATAATTCTTTCCATGGCTTTACATATAAGACTAGTGAGACTTATGGGTCTGTAGTTTACAGGGTCTATAGATGGCCCACCTTTGTGCAGAGGGATAGCTGTTGCCTTTCTCCATTCATGAGGCACAAACCCTGTTTGGAGGCTACAGTTAAATACTAATGCCAGAGGCCCTGATAGGTCATGTTTCTTGCTATTTAGAAGGCATCCTGTGATGTTGTCTGGGCCCACTGATGCAGTGTGCTTGGTCATAGAAAGAGCATTAAGGACCTGTTCCCTAGTGATAGTAGGGGGTGTTATATTTGATATTACCAAAGGAAAGGTTGAGGTGGAGAGAGGGGTATAGCTGAATTTATCAGCCAGGAGGTTTGCTTTATCTTCTGGCTCAGTACAGGTGGCTCCATTTACAATGAGTTCTGCACACAATTGTGCATTGTCTTTGAGGTTGCAGACATAGCTAAAGAATGCATTGTGGTTGTCCTTGGCCTAGGAGGCCAAATCTACCTCAAATTTGGCTTTGGTGGACTTTATTTGTCCTCTGAGTTGTTTGTTTAGATAGATGAGAGTGCTTCTATCCTGCTGGGTGCTGCACCTCCTAATTTTTGCCACATTTTCTTCCTCCTGTTATACAGTCGATTTATTTTGTGATTCTACCAGGATGGCTTGCTTTTTGAGTTAGCTCTGTACTTCTTCCTGGTGGGTACAGCTGCCTCTATGTAGCTATTAACATGCTTGTATGGGGCTTCTGTGAACAGTGCATAGACAGACGTGTTCTCAGAGTTTATGGGGGCCTGAAATTTTGCCATGTTCTCTTTTAACAGCAGGAGCTTAGCCTTAGAATAGTTCCTGAATATTCCAAGTTTAGCTGGGGGTCCAGGTTTTATTTTTACTTCAAAGGAGACCACTTTATGGTCTGACCTTACCCGGGAAGGCATTAAAGTAGGGGGTGTGCAGCAGTCTCCCATATTACTGTGGACCAGATCCATTATGTTTGCACCCCTGGTTGGTGTACTGACTATCTGGTCCAGGGAGTTTGTGTTTACAAAATCCAGGAATCTCTGTGCATGTACGTTTGGTGTCATATAGGATTCCCAGTTAATAGTGGTGTAATTAAAGTCAACCATGAATATGGTACTGGGTTGGATGGTTAGTGTTTCTAATAAGTTTAAATACATGGTATGGGTTTTCTGAGACAGAGGGAGACATATAAGCTTGCAAGGAAGCTCCACCTTAATTTTATCCCACTCCCTAACTATATTTAAAGAAAAAAATTCTATCCTAACAGCTCCAGAATAATCTCCACTACCCATTCCTTAAATTCCTCTCTTATCAACAGAAAGGTGGGAAAGCGCCAATGTCTCATTTTTATTTTATTACCTTGTGCTTTTATTTTAGCTATTATTGGCATATGATCTAAAATATTTATTGGGTGTCTATCAAGACCTATAACAAAGAAGGTAACAAGAGATCAGTTAGAGGTATTAGAAATATTTCGGAAATTTTATGAGAATCTCTATAAAGCAGAGAAATATGAAAATCAAGAAAATATACAAATGGAAATGTTTATGGAAGAATTAAATATGCCAAGGTTAGGAGTAGATGAGGCTCAATTACTAACAGGATAGGAGGAGAGGAGATAAAAATTGTGATGTATAACCAATCTACAGAGAAGTCCCAGGAATAGATGGTATTCCTGTGGAAATGTGGAAGCTAGGTGGAAAAAAAAACTGAAAGATCTGGAAGGTTTTGTTTAACAGTATCTTAAGAGGAGGAGAAGTACCACCATACTAGAAGAAAGCAGTGGTAGCTGTAATACCTAAACAGGGTAAGGATCCATCACATCCAGCTTCATGCAGGCCCATTTCAATACTAAACCATGATTATAAAGTATTCATGTCTTGTTGTTTGTCTTTTCGGCTTTTCCCGGTTAGGGGTCGCCACAGCAGAACTCCGGTCCGCTAATGATTGGCAGTAGATTTTTATGGTGTCGAGTTGCCAGCCCAATGCCCAACTTTCAGTGAAGGCATGCCCATTCACACATGTCCTTTGGAGGCTACTCGACTGCGGGGAGGACATGCTATAACTGCTAAAAGAATGGCAAAACGTAATGCCAAAACTGATAGACATGCATCAATGTGGTTTTGTGAAGGGGCAAACATTTGACAACATTAACAGAACACTGATGATCCAGAGGAAAGCAGAATGTAAGAAATACCATAGTTTTTGGTGGGTCTTGATGCAGAGAAAGCATTTGAAAGAGTAAGCTTTGACTTTATGAGCAGGGTAAGGGAAGCTTTTGCATTTCCTGAAAAACCTGTAAGGCTGATTAGGAGAATACATGAGGGATCAGAGGCGAAAATTAAAGTGTATGGGGTCTTCTCTGATAATTTCTGCTTGAGCAAAGGAATCAGGCAGGGGTGTCCTCTTTCCCCTTTATTAATTGCATTATATTTAGAACACCAAACAAATTAAATAAGGAACTCAGAAATTCAAGGATATAACTGGTATAGTAGTCAAGAAAAGCTGGCTTTATTTGCAGATGATATTATTTTGTACCTGACAAAACCAGAAAAAGACATTAAAGTGTTGTGGAACATTTTCAGGCAGTTTCAGATCTTTGCAGGGTACAAAATTAATGAAGTTAAAATAAAGGCAATAGCAGTAAATTATGTACCCACACATGAACTTGTTCAGGAATACCCATACTTATGGGGACATGATAAAATGAAATATTTAGGAGTATAATGTCCATAAGAAAAAGGCAGTAGGAAGGAGAAAAACACTTCAGAATATCAAATAATTGCACCACTCAACATTTATTACATAAATAGATCTAAAACCATAAAAGCTTAACTGAGTCACCGCATTTTCATCTTCCAGAGAAAGACTTCATCAGATGTAAAGACACAGTGATTCCATTCATTTAAATGCATTATATTACGTAATGTACAAGGGATAGGTTTTCATTTTTTGTTCTCGAAGAGGTAAAACATGATGTGAGAGGGGGATCGTGGGAAGCAAGAACTGAATATAGAGAACTGTGGTGGCAAATTACGTCACAAGCCAACGCATTCCCTGGCCTTAATGAGAATATCTCTATTGCCCCACTTCTTAAAATGACTGCAGCCAAGTTATAACAGGAACATTTATTAGCTTTTGCTGCTTATGAACAAGCTTTATTTGAATTTTTAATATAAGAGCTATATGTCAGTGTATTGTCCAAGAATGTATTTTTTTATTTCTGAGGTTTTGTGTGATACGAAGTTTGGTCAGTAGATGGAGCCATTTTATATATATATATATATATATATATATATATATATATATATATATATATATATATATATATATATATATATAGATATAGCTATAGATATGGGTCTACTTTGTTTCATTGAAAGCTCATTTCACTGAATTTGAATTCACCCTAACCAAATCGCTGAAAGCTCAAATTACTGAAAACTCATTTCAGCGAATCTCATTTCACTTAAGTGAAGTACTGGCACTGTGTAGAGTACTGTAAGGCAAGTAAAAGGTATATGCCCCTTCTCCCCACTGTAGTACTATCCTGGAGTTAGTACATATAGTTGGGGAGGTGTGGGGGCTGTTGCGGGCATACCCCCCACTTACTTTGGGTTTATATTGTCTTCCGATAAGACTTGGTAATTGGTGTTGTAAGCATGCATGTCTATGGTTTTAAACGTATTGTTTTGAAGCTTTCAGTGAAATATAATATAAAACCAAACTGGGTGGGGGGCTATGCCCCCCACACCTCCCATAACTATATATACTAACTCTAGGATTGCACTGCAGTGGGGAAAAGGGCACATACCTTTTACTTGCCTTACAGTACTCTACACAGTGCCAGGACTTCACTTCAGTGAAATGAGATTCGTTCAAATGAGTTTTCAGCGATTTGGTAAGAGTGAATTCAAATTCAGTGAAATGAGCTTTCAATGAAACACAGAAGACCCATATGTACACTGGATATAAAAAGTTTACACACCCCTTTTAAAATGCCAGGTTTTTGTGATATAAAAAAATGAGACCACAATAAATCATTTCAAAACTTTTCCCTCCTTCAATGTGACTTATAACCCATACAATTCAACTGAAAAGCAAGCAAATCTGTTAGGGGAAAAGACATAAATAAAAAACGTACAATACGCTGGTTGTATAAGTGTGCACACCCTTAAACATATACTTTGTTGTGAGCGCATACCCTTAAACTAATACTTTGTTGAAACACCTTTTGAATTAATTACAGCATTCAGTCTTCATGGGCACAGACCGGCAATCAATTAAAGAGACTGATTAACCCCAAATAAAGTTCAGCTGTCCTACTAGGAATTTCCTGATATGTACTCAGCTGCCTGCTACAGCAAAAGCCATGGTTCGCAAAGAGCTTACAAAGCATCAGAGGGATCTCATTTGTTGAAAGGTATCAGTCAGAAGAAGGGTACAAAAAAATTTCCACAGCAGTGGATATACCACGGAACACAGTGAAGACAGTCATCAAAAGGTGGAGAAAATATGGGACAATAGCAATGTTGCAAAGAACAAGACATCCCTCCAAAATTGACGAAAAGAGCTGACGAAAACTGGTCATGGAAGCTGCCAAGAGACCTACAGCAATAATGAAGGAGCTGCAGGAATTTCTGGCGAGTACTGGTTGCGTAATACATGCGACAACAATCTCCCATATTTTCCATATGTCTGGACTATGGGGTAGGGTTGCAAGATGGAAGCCTTTTCTTACACAGAAAAACATCCAGGCTAGGCTAAAATTTGCAAAACAATACATCACGTCTCCCCAAAGCATGTGGGAAAATGTGTTATGGTCTGATTAGACCAAGGTTGAACTGTTTGGCCACAATTCCAAAAGGTACATTTGGCGCAAAACAACACTTAACACTTCGCATCACCAAAAGAACACCATCCTCATGGTGAAGCATGTTGGTGGCAGTATCATGCTTTGGGGTTGATTTTCTTCAGCTGGAACTGGGGCTTTAGTCAAGGTGGAGGGAATTATGAACAGTTCCAAATACCAGTCACTTTTGGCCCAAAACCATCAGATGTCTGCTAGAAAGTTGAAGATGAAGAGGAATTTCACCTTTCAACAAGACAATGACCCCAAGCATACATCCAAATCAACAAAAGAACGGCTTTACCAGAAGAAAATTAAAGTTTTGGAATGGGCCAGCCAGAGCCCAGACCTAAATCCAATAGAAAATCTGTGGGGTGACCCGAGGAAGGCTATGTACAAGAGATGTCCTCACAATCTGACAGATTTGGAGTGCTTTTGCAAGGAAGAGAAGGCAAATATTGCCGAGTCAGGATGATAGACTCTTACCCAAGAAGACTGAATGCATGTAATTAAATCAAAAGGTGCTTCAACAAAGTATTAATTTAAGAGTGTGCACACTTAAGCAACCAGCGTATTGCACATTTTTAATTTTTTTATATTTTTCCCCCAACAGATTTGTATTTCAACTGAATTGCACTGGCTATAGGTCACATTCTTCTTCTTCTTTCGGCTTTTCCCAGTTAGGGGTTGCCACAGCGGGTCACCTGTCCGCTCATGATTGGCAGTGGAGTTTTAGTGTCGAGTTGCCAGCCCGGCGCCCAACCTTCCACAGAAGGCACACACACTCACACCTAGGGCTAATTTAGAGTGTCCAATCCACCTTCAGCATGTCTTTGGGATGTGGGAGGAAACCGGAGCACCCGGAGGAAACCCAAGCGACCACAGGGAGGACATGCAGACTCTGCACAGAAGGCACCCCAGCTGAGGATCAAACTGGAGAACCTCTTGCTGTGAGGCGACAATGCTAACCACTGCACCACCGTGGCTGCCCACTGGTTATAGGTCACATTAAAGGTGGAAAATGTTTTGAAATGATTTATTGCGGTCTCTTTTTTTATATCACAAAAGCCTGGTATTTTAATAGGGGTGTGTAAACTTTTTATATCCACTGTATATGGCTGTTTTTTTTGACAAATATTTTAACATATTTCAGTTCTTTTTAATTGATATGGTGAATTTGTTTTCACTAGTTGTGGCAGTGATGCAGACAAGGGAATGGTTAATATTTTTGCAATTAGGCAAAAATGGAATAATATGATGTATTTAAATGAGTGGAATCACTGTGCCTTTACATCTAATGAAGTCTTTCTGGGGAAGACGAAAACACGGTGACTCAGTTAAGCGTTTATGGGTTTAAATCCATTTTCTGTAATAAACGTTGAGTGGTGCGATTATTTAATATTCCAAAGTGCTTTTTTCTTGTGGACATAAGTTTTGGTATTCTGGGCATTGTTTCTTTTGATTTTGATATTTAGTACGGATTAAAAATGATTCTAGTTTGGCAGCTAAAGATATGTGGGAAAAGACTAAAAAGATAAAACAAAAACTGAGAAAATGGAAGCTTTGTTATATGAATATGGATAGTAAGATGCAGGCAGTTAAACTGTTTTAGTCCCTTTAGTCTTATACACAGGTCAGGCATATTTTTATCAACCAGAGGAGAACTTGTGGGTAGCAATAAATAAAGAGCTGAAGGACTTTATCTGGGAGGGGAAGACGGCAAGAGGCAAGTGGGATAAAATGATTCTTCCAGAGAATAGGGCAGATTGGGATTACCCAGTTTGAAGGGGCATTTCAGAGATACACAGTTAAGACTCCTATACACAGCACAAGCAGAAAACTATAATTCAAGGTGGAAAGGGATGATGATAAAACACAGGGGAAGCTCAAGAAATAAGGACAGACTGGGATTTTTGGATGCAGGCCTTTAAGGAGAAAGACAACAATTTTGCAGAATATTATATCCATAAAGTAGCAGAAAGTATTCTAATAACTAAACTAACATGGGAATGGAGAAAGGAGATTCTGCTGATGGGGATGACTACAACTAGGGATACAGACAACAAGTAAGAGGGAGCTGGAATTTATTGGAAAAAACTGGCAAAGGAACCAAGGTATTGGGAGAAAATAACTAGAGAGGGAAAGATGACAGAATGGGAAGACGCCAATAATTTAGGATATAATAATAGGTTTATTATTTGCTTTCTTACTGTTATTCTTTATGAATTCTGGAACATAGCTCTGTAAAGTACCACTCGGGGGTCCGCAGCACTGGCAGTATTACATTAGGCCTCCCCCCAATTAATCCTGCAACTAAAGTCCAAGGAAATTTGTACAATTATAACTAACTCTTGGCCATTACCTACCCTGAAAAGTGCAAACAGATAGTCTCTGCAGTCTCGTGATCTGGTCGGTAACTACGTAACATTATTTTCCCCAATCTGACTACTGTCTCTCATAGCAACTCTGACATGGAAGCAAGGTATTATATTCTACCTGTCTTGTGCCATTTTTTAAAAACTGTTAGTACTCACGGAACCTACTGCTTGCAGTAAGGACACCTATGATTTAATTTTATTAAGTTCAGCTGTTATATTAATGCAAATGGTACAATTTTTTGTTGCAATGGACTAGAATATGGATATTCACCTGTTTGCAATGTAACGTTAAAGTAGCTGATCTGTGGATTAATGTATACAAGTAATAGGGCTCTAAAACTGTTAGTTTTCTAAACACAGTAGATAGGATAGTAGTACTGCTAAATGTGAACATAGCGACTCAAGTGCTGATGTATGTTGTACTGTATAAATGATTAAATGGCAAAATAAATGGCACTTTAAGTTGCCTACCCAGGTACAGGAGCCAAGATATGCCTGGTTTAGATATTGTGGACCAAGGTAGGAATCAAGCGACACTCAGGCTTGCTATAAATGTTGTATTTCAAGTTATTAATGTATGAGCAGGAGCCTAATTTCTGTAATTACCTGATTATTATATTTCTAAAGAATGGTAAATGTTATGGTGCTTTTTTTCTAACTTCCTGGTGACACTAATATCAATATATATTCTGCAAATGTTAAACTGATTAACGTAGCTGTGTCAAACTGCTCTAAAGTGAATTTACTATAAAACTGAGTAAAGTGTTCTTTACTATCCTAAACTGCACCCATATCTACTTCTCCTTCCCTAGGAATACTATACTTTCTCCTTCTAACCCAACCCAGGCCACTCCATTGAAAGACTCGCAACCTTAAGAGACTGCTACTCGCAATACGCTGCAAACTAAAGCAGTCAAACTTTCATTTAAAATTACTGATAACTGCAAGGAAACAAGGTTTATTTGCTCTCTTACCGTTATCCTTTATGAATTCTGGGACACAGCTCTGAAGTACTGCTCGGGGGGTCCAAGCAATGGCAGTATCACATTAGGCCTCCCCCAATTAATCCTGCAGCTAAAGTCCAAGGAAAGTTGTAACAATTAGAACTAACTCTTGCCCATTACCTACCCTGAAAAGTGCAAACAGACTGTCTCTGCAGTCTCACAATCTGGTTGGGCCCTGCTCCGATCAGCTCACTCCACTCCCCTACCCTGCCCCCTTTTCCCACCCACCCCCACTATATCTACATTTATTCTAACCTCTCATCAACTGACTACAACCGATACCAATCACCTAGCCCACATTACAATCTATATCCCCACCCTCTATCTGACTCCCTGCCTTCAACTCACACATAATACCTACTAGCCACACCCTCACACCCACCTCTATACCTCAGTCACCTTACTGCCAATACCCAAGCATCACTCCCATACAGCATGCAAATCACACTAGCATTTCTCTCACTAGCTCTCACACTAGCCTACATCACATCCATACAAACTAACTTACCACTAAACACTATATTCCATACAACACATTACCGCACTTACAAAAACACACAAACTTCTCTATCAGTTCTACAATTCTTAATGATAGCACAATACTATATGTATACAAGACTTACATACCAAAATGCAACAATAGAAAAACTTCACCTAGATACAGCATAGAAGTAACACACATAACCAAACATCTATGATCAATCATAAAGAGGCTATGTATCACGGGTGAAGCATCCAAACCCAGGTCCACTCAAAACCAAACAAATATTTGACCTATTAATTCTTAACATCAACACAAGAAGTATAACTAACAAAATACCTGATCTGCATGCATTTATAACCCACTACACTCCTGACATACTGACCATTACAGAGACATGGCTAAAACGTAGCACCCAAAATGAAGAAATCCTCCCCCCAGGTTATAATATCTTAAGACTGGATAGAGCGGGTAGAAAAGGAGGTGGGGTAGCCATTCTCTTTAAAAACACACACAACCTCCAACCTCTTCAAACTCCTCTACCTACATTTAATAATGCTGAAACCCTTGGTTCAGTCTTATGCATAAAAAACAAAAAAAAAATATTCTCTGTTACTACATACCTCCAGGAAATAACTCTCCCATAATTGAGGAAATCTTACAGTGGACTAAAGACCATCTACCACAGGAAACTATCCTACTAGGTAACCTAAATACTGACTGGTTAGCCCGTAGTTCCAACAGCCCCACTAATCACATTAATCTCTTTGGGTTCTCTCAACTCATTCAAGAACCCACTAGAGTAGATACAAAAAAATCACAAAAACAATCCATTCTTGATTGGACACTGGCCACTTGCCCCAAACAAAACTAGCAGACAGGCTGCCTACCAGATGGTCTTAGTGACAAAGCCTCTCAATTTGACCACCATTTCACAGAATCCATTCTGGCTTTATCCAGCCAATTATCCAAAAATAACCCTTCATGCTCCCCAACCAACTAGCTAGATAACATTCCCCCATTTACTCTCTCACCTGTTCCCACCTCTACAATTAAAAAAGTCCTTCTAAAATTGAAACCTACTACCCTAATTTACCTTCTAACTTCCTAAAAATGGCCACTGAACCTGTATCATATCCTGTTTCCATCCTCATCAACCGGTCCATACAGGAATCCTACATCCCACAACTGTTGAAAGTTTCATAGATCACTCCTCTTCATAAAGGGAGTAATTCTTATGACTTCTCAAATTACCATCCCATTGCCATTCTATCTCCCTTGTCTCAACTTCTAGAGAAGAGTATTCACTTTTAAATCATGAAATTCTGAACACACAAACTCCTTTCCACCACAGAACATGGTTTCTGGCCACATCACAGCACAACTACTGCTCTTCTCTCCTTTACTAATCTAGTTAACCAACACAGAAACAACAATAACTTTACATCTGCCATATTCTTGGATCTCTCCAAAGCATCTGATATCATCTCACACACCATACTACCAGATACTCTAGCCCCCCCTATTCTTTGACCCATCTACTATTGCCTGGTTCAGGAGCTATCTATCTGACAGGCAGTAATCTGTCCAATGGCAAGGTATAATATCTCCTCGACATCCAACCTCTGTAAGTGTACCACAAGGCTCAATACTGGGCCCAGTTTTCTTTTCTATTTTCACCAATCGGCATACCTCATCCCAGCATGCCACACTTGTACAATATGCAGATGATTCGACTTTAATCTGCACAGCCCCATCTTTTTCCACTCTCCAACAACTCACCCAGGAAAAATGAACTTTGTGGAAAAATAGATTACCGAGATCCAACTCAGGTTCATATTACGTTATCGAAAAATAACGTAATTGAACAGCCGAAACATCGAAATGGATGCATTTTGAAACTTTTATTGTGGGGGGCTGCATCCCCCACACCCCCCGCTAAATATATATTCCAACTCTGAGGTCACACTACAGTGAGGAAAGGGCAAATATCCCAATCTTCACTGTACTGCGATCCCACAACGTGAATTATGAAATGCGGCCGTTTCGATGTTTTGGCCATTCGATTACGTTATCTTTCAATAATGTAATAGGAACTCATCCTAAACCCCAGTAAGACTAAATTGGTTCTATTTACCCCCAGCAAATCAAAAAACACTCCCCTTTCCTTTACTATCACTTCTAAAAATGGCTCTCATTTCTCCTTCTGCCCATACCACTCGTCGGCATTGAAATTGATAACATTAACTCTGATGTCCCATATCTCTCAAACCATCAAAAAGGTTCACAAAAAAATGAGTACACTATATAGACACAAAAACTTCCTCTCAGATCAAGCACAAATCACCCTAGCCCAAACTCACCTACTGTCTACACTAATGTATGCAGCACCAATTCTAACCCAGATCAAAAAAATAGACCTTCACAAACTTGAGTCATGGTACCATAAGATCGCCAAGTTTGCTAACAACTCCATCTTCAGAAAACATCACTGTCTAGCTCTAAGAGACGTGCAATGGTTAGAACTTCAACTACTCAATTACCACCAGCTAGTCATTGCCTACAATATTCTCAAATATCCTGATAAAACCCCATCACTAAGTCAACTACTCGCTCAATACACAGCAAATCACCCTCTCCACTCTAGTGACAAATCACTCCTCTGTATCTCTAGGGCTAACAGTACTGCAGTAAAATCATTATTCTCCCACACCGTTGCTAGAAACTGAAACTGCCTTCCCCCTTCGCTGACCTCTGCCTCCACCACCTCACACTTCAAAAACTCCCTTAAATCACATTTTATGAATACCTGGCTATGTCCATGTATTACTTAAAATGTAAAGCTTTCCTACCCTTTTCACCCTCCTACCCAGGAATGCTTTCCTACTGACCCACTATAATACAATACACTACTAAAGCTCTAACAGTTATTCTTCCAGCTTGAAAGAATATCTTAAGCCATGTTGTTTATAACCTCACATTGTTAAAATGTGTCTTGTCTATCTTTATATTTCAGTGTGAATATATTAATTGTGTTGTTGAAATGCATCTTGTCTGTTTTACAACTCTATATAAACATACTGACTCATGTTAGCTACTGTGTAGCTTTTCTCCCTGGGCCTCCACTGTAAATGGACCTAGTCCAGTCAGAATTTCCCGGTAAACAAATGTAAAATAAAATAAATTTATTTGGACTGCAGGTAAAAGACTTACTTCCCTATCAAGGACTGATAGCGTATAGGGAAAGGGAAAGAAATAGGGGGTTCCTAAACAAAAGACCAGCACTGGTAGAGTTTTTAATAGAATCTAGAACAGAAGCAGACATTAAAAAAAGGAATAATTATGAGAGCATATAAAATATTGCATGGTAACTGCAAGAATCAGAGGAGGTTAGAAAGGATTGGAAGAGAGACTGGATAAGTAATTCACAAATAAACGGGAGGATATATGTACGTCTCCCAAATATGCAACAAAATCTAGAAGATTTAGGATTTTTGCCTGGAAATGTTTACACATATTTTTATACCCCAAGTAGACTCCAGGGAATTTTCCTCAAGCAGACAGTAAATGTTGGAGGTGTGATGGGGAAGAAAGAGATGAAGCAATTTTAATTGTGGACATTGTTTGCCAGATCATATTTTATCTGTCAGACTCGACTGTTGGGACTGGAGCTGCTCGTCTGATACAATCTGGCCATCTGCCAGAGATCTCAGTCTCGAGCTCCTGAATTTTACCCTGCCAAAATGTCCTGTGTCCCTCCTAACTTCCAGTCTCGTTTGCTTCCTTTGGACACCGTTTATCCTTGCATGTCACCTAAGTCCTGCTTAAATTCGTTCAAGTGCTATAGGCATTTTCTCTTCCTTTAGTTAACAGTGATTAGCTATTGTTGTAAATCTTCTTTTGATCCATTTTAAACATTTTTGTCTCTACTCCTATCTGTATTTAGGCTACCTAGTATCTTTCTCCATGACTATAAAAAAAAGAATATAATACAGCTTATTTCCTGCTGTTTTGATTGGTGGTGTTTTTTTTCTTACTATGGATAAAAGCTTTAAGAAGTATTCTAAGTGTGGGAATACAACTGCTTTGTAATTTGTTTAGGACCTAAAGTGTTTTGACACCGATTGTATTATCTGCTAATAATTTGGATCCAATGCCTTGGCAGTTTCAAGGAACAAATGGATTATTAAAAGGCTCCTGCCTGCAGAACCTCAAACTTACTAAAATGGTTACAAAAAAATGGAAAGGGATAAAAGAAGTGATGGAAAACGAAAAAAGGATAGGAAGCCAAAGAAGAAGAAATTGGAGGATTCTTTTTTTAAGTTATTTGATTTTACATATTAAAACAATAATTCAACAATTTGAAACAAAAACTATATACAAAAGTCCATTACAAGAATTATATACACAAAACCATAAGTACTTTTCTAATAGCTCATTAAATTTCTACCAGGCTAGGCATTGATGAGTTATATTTCTAGTACTCATTTTTATGGCTGATAATTCATTTTACAAACAGATTTGGCTAGACAGATAAATTCACTAGCAAAACATTGAGTAATTTTGCATTTCCAGTTTTTAGTTAGAATTTTCGTAGCAATAGCTAGGACAGATCAAAGAAGAGGTATTTGCTATAATGGAATAACGTCCAGGATTGGGGCATTGAACAAAATCAAAGAGTCTGTAATCATACAATTATCTGACCACAGTGCTTGGCAAAAGTTTCTAAAATCAGTCCAGAAAGATGACACTGTGTTGCATTCTATGATCATATAAACCCAATCTGAATCAAGGGCTTCATTGCATCTCTAGCATTTTTTCTGATTTATATAAAACAGCAATTTTGTGGGTGTTAGAAGAACTCTGTGTAAAAATTTCCATGTGTAAATCTTCTGATATAGAGAGGACGGTGATTTTCCTGCGGATTTTAAGGATAATTTCTTACTTTTCTCAGAAAATTCTTCTTTATTTTTGAGTAATTCCAGTATGACAATTGGGGGGGCAAATTAAATTCTATTAATGTTATACATGATTGACAAGTATGACTTGCTTTTAGATGGATTATTATTTACATTAGAAACGAAGTCTGGGATTTCTGAAATAGTTTTAGTTTGTATGTCTGATGCTATTTTAATTTTGTCTTGAATAAATTCCTTACATGTTTGTTATGAACGGTACAGTGGTGCAGCGGTAGCACTATTGCCTCACAGAGGTTCTCCGGTTTGATCCTTGGCTGGAGTACCTTCTCTGCGGAGTCTGCATGTCCTCCCTGCGTTCATGTAGGTTTCCTCCCACATTACAAAAACATGCATCTGGAGCATTTCTCTCCGGGCCTCTGCTGAAAATTGGCTTTATTCAAGTCAGACTTTCCCAATAAACAAATGTAAAATAAAATAAATGTTTGTATATCTAACCAACTATTATTTTCCAGATTGTATCTAGCAATCAGATAATCAGCTGAGTCTATTTTATTCACATTCAGAAATTGATGCCAGTAAATTAAATTACTATTCTTTAAGTCAGACATGTTCCTTGTATTAAAAAATATTAAGCATCCACTTGTGAAAGCTTTAAGGATTATTACTAGTAGATCTTTGATTAGGTAATTCAAATTCATAAATCTACTCAATATTAACAGAATTTGATTTATGAAAGGGTAGGTAGTAAACTTATGTTTTTCATTTTCATTATATTTACTATATATTAGAACCCCAAAAGATGTACTGATGTCCAAAAGTTTACAAGTTTCTATTATGTATTTATTACTGTCTATTAGTATATTTTCAAGTATTGATTTCCAACAGGAAGCATGAGAGCAGTCAAGCCACTGGAGTATTACTTTAATAATTACAGATTTAGAATATAAGTCCATGTTGGGGAAAACAATGCCTCCCCTCCTCCCAACTTTATATGCACCAGTCTAAGGAGATTCTTGCTTTTTTGGGATACCATAAGAACTTTAGTAAAACAGAATTTCATTTTTAAACTTTTTTAGAACGAGAAAGAATTAATGACTGACTAAAGAATACGATTTTTGGTAAGATTACCATTTTTTCCAAACAACTTTACTAAATTATCACTTCCGACACAGGCAAATTTACATTCATATAAAAGTGATCAAACTATATCAACACAACAAACATATGTCATGTATATTGCTATATATCATACAACTTAAGGAATATTACATAAATTATTAAATTCCTGTCTTTTTTTAACAAGAAACATCTTTATTAAGCCATCACTTATGACAAAGGCAATCATACATTTATATAAATGAAAACAAACCACACCGACACAATCCTAGTTCCAAGCATTTTACATCACAAACCATATTGACGCACTCCCAGTTGCAAACATTATACACCACTTAGAATCTACCCAATAATTTTTAAACACTACATAGCTCATTTAAGTCCTTCCTTCTTTTAAATCTTATTCCTCCCTTGTATGTATTGTTCCCACAAGTTTAATTTTGTCAGTGTCAGTCAATAAACGCAAAACAAGATTACAATAAATGCAATTCAAGTTATTTGTTAACACACACACTTTTTTTGTTTTGTTTTTTGTGCCCCACAACTGCAATTCTTTGAACCTCCCCTGACTCAGTATCCATTTCTGAGGGCAAGAGCCATCCACATAGTGTATTATACAGGCAGCCATGACAGTGAAATGTGCTCTTGCCAGCATCCTGGCACGTATGCTGTAGGACCTAGCATCTCCACTGGGGCAGGGGAGGGTAACCAGACTGTCAAAAACATCTTCCACATCTAAGTACATGCCCCCATGCACCTAAAATTAAGGCTACCTTATACAAGGTTTGGTGGCTGAGCACTTAACTGTTACTGCTCCTCCTCAGAGAGATTGTGGGACTGGATGTTCCTGATCACCCCTTCATCCCATGCTACACATGTCCATCCTCCCATTCTAGACCCAACATATACCAGAGCTGTTAACCGAACACAGGATACCTTGTTAGGCTCATAGGTTATTACTAGGCTAACTTGCGAGCCATTGTAAGCCTAGCCAATTACCCTTGTGAGACTCATGGGTCTTATTCTTTACCCATAATGCAATGCCATAAGTACCTCAGATCTTGTTTGCTTCCAGCAGCCCATGGAAGAAAATCTGACACATTACCACCATTCAAGTGTACACGAGCCTCTATATATTCCAACTTATGAATCAGTATCAGACTGTGAAGGTACAGTTTCTGAAGCTATATGGTGCTGTTGAATCCCAATTGTGCTAGTCAGTCTACCAGGAGTAAAGGCAGGGGGCAAGGAGGGAGGGTTGTGAGAATAAAGGACGAGATGGACAACACACATGGAATGTTATGGTAAGAACATAACTTCTTTATGTGCTGTTGTCAATCTCGCCTTTATTCTCACTGGTGGGACTGCATCCCAAGCAACTAAATTCTCACATGGCTCATGGAAGAATATTCTTCAGAATCATTGAACCAAAGGATGCTCTACTCCTAGAGGCCAAATCCACTTTGTAATGAGTAATAAAAGTATGAGGTTTTGCCAAAGCAGCTGCAGCACAGATGTTATCCAGTGGTAATCTAGCCTGAAAAACTGCAGACGTGGCCACCAATTTAGTGGAATGAGCTTTAACCACATTTGGGAGAGCTCTGTTCTTAGAATTATAAATGTGGAATATGCATAATGTTAGCCATTTAGATAAAGTAACTTTTGAAACTGCTTGACATTTTCTTATATCAGTATATGAAATGAAAAGCTGATCTGATTTCTTACTTCAGAAGTTCTGTATAAATAAAAATTTAAATGACTATAAATATCTAAAAGATCCAACAAATGTTCTCCTTCATTTTGAAAGTTGGGAAAGAAAACTGGGAGATCTATAGATTGGTTAAGGGTATTTTCCGACACAACCTTGGGAAGAAAGGATGGATTATGGAAGACTAGGTATGGGGGCTTTGTCAACAAAGCCTGCAACTCAGATACTCTTTTGGCTGTAGTACTAGCCACCAAAGAGAGGGTTTTCCAAGAAAGATATTTTACCCCACATGTAGCAAAGATTCAAAAGGGGGAAAATTTATTAGATAAGATGAAATTGAGATCCCAAAGAGGTGTCAGATGCTTATATGGTGGTCTTAACATAATACTGCCCTTCAAAATCACTTTGCAAAGTCTATGTGACATGACAGGACGATCATTTTATCCTAAATGGAAATTAGAATTTGCAGTTAGTTAAACATTAATAGTAGCTGCCAGTGCCCAATGAAAAGCTCGGATAGAAACTGTAAAACAGTGCAAACTGGTGCTGTAAAAAAATCTATTCTGTTACAGTTGGCCCACAGAACAAATCTCTTCCATTTGCTTATGTAAAATTTTCAAGTAGATGTTATATGAGATGACAATAAAATATGCTTGACTGGAGAGGAAAGGGATGGAAACCTGGCAACTGGAGCAGCCAAGCTGTCAATTTAAGAGTGTCCAGATTGGGATGAACCATTCCTGACGCGTGTGTCAAAAGGTCCAGAGCTGGTTCCAGACTCCAGGGTTCGTCCCGAAGATGAAGCTGAAGAAAAGGGAACCAGATTTGATGAGGCCAGTAGGGAGCAATTAGGATAATCATCTCCAACAGACTCGCTTTCTGCAAAAAATTTGCAATTAATGGAACTGGGGGAAATGCGTAAAGACGTCCCCAGAGGCCAGTCGTGAACAAGTGCATCCCCTGGTAACTCTCCTGTGGGAGGGATCAGGGCAAACTAGTTGCTGCATTTGGCATTGGTGGGTGATGCAAAGATTTCACAGCAAGGCTGGCCCCATTTCTGGAAGATCACTTCTGTAACTTTCTGGGTGAGGGACCACTCGTGCGGCCATAAAATGGCTCTGCTCAGCTTGTCCGTAATGATATTGGATTTCCTTGGGAAGTGCACTGCTATTAAAAAAAGTTTGAAGGCTATCACCCAATGCCAGACCCCGAGAGCTTCTCGACAAAGTGGATACGATCTGGTTCCCCTCATTTGTTTATATACCACACTACGGACATGTTGTCTGACTGGATTGCTATCATTCCTAGAGGAAGAGAGCCCTGAAATACTTGCAACACTAAAAGCACCATTCTCATCTCTAGGATATTTATATGCAGATGAGCCTCATGTTCTTGCCAGATGCCTTGAACCATCTTCCCTAAAAAATGCCCCCCCCCCCCCAATCTGGCAAGTGTCAGTGGTCACTGTGGCCTGAGGATGAGGAGAAATGAATGGAAGGCCCTGAGACACTAAAGTTGAATGAATCCACCACTGAGGATCTTTTTTTGCAGATGTTGGTTATCATAATCTTGTGGGACATTGGAAGTTCCAAAATTGACCATTATGCAAAAAGCAACCACTGGAGAATCCTCACGTGAAGGTGAGCTACAGGAATCAGTATGACAGATGCAGCCATTTTCTCTAGGACTTGAAGAACTAGCTTTGTGGGGGGGCTTCTGACTTCTTGATTAGTATTCTCACATAACAGAGGTCGTCCACTCTGTCCTGTGGAAGTCTTGCTATTTGTATACTTGTGTTTATCTCTGCTCCTATGAAAAGTAAGCTTTGACATGGTTCTAGCTCAGATTTTTTGTAAGATATGCTAATACCTAGGAAGCAACAGAGCTGAAGGACATAGTTCCTTGCTTGAAGCAAATGACGCCTGGTTGGGGTAGTTATGAGCCAGTCGTCCAGGTATGGAAACACGTGGAATCCTTTTGTCTCGGGTAAGCCAGTACTACTGCCATTCATTTGGTAAACACTCTGTGGGTTGTAATGAGACCAAAGGGCCGAGCTTGAAACTGAAAGTAACTGTCTCCTAGCCGGAAGAACAAAAACCTCCTGGACTGCCTGTCCATTTGAATGTAGTAGTACGCATCCTGAAGGTCTATACAGCACATCCAACTGCTATTTTCCAGAAATGGAAGTATTGACTGCAGTTTCACCATCCAGAACTTGGTCTTTTTAACCAATTTGTTTAGATTGCTGAGTTCCAACATGGGCTTCCAGTCCCCTGTTTTCTTTGGAATTAAAAAGAATCTTGAGTAAGTTCTGGATCCTCTCTGGTCTGCGGGGACTTCTTGAATGACTCTTTTCTTAGCAACTCTTGGATTTCTAATGTTGCTTGTTCATTTCAACTGGGTGGAACATCTGGAATTGATTTGTTTGCAGGGATAGGAAAGGAGAAGGGAATGATATATCCTCTGGATACTATGTCCTGCACCCATTTGTAATTTGTTATCTTTACCCAAGTTTCTTGGTGCAGAGACAACTGACCCCCGAATGCCTCCAGAGGAGAGCAATTCAGCACTCCTTCAGGAGCACTGAAAAGCCCCCCGAAAGAAAGGTTCTCTGGAGTCCTAGTTCTGCAGGCCTCCTTTGTCACGAGGGTGGTGTCTTCCATTATTGTTCCCCCTTGCATCTAGAAGAGCTTTCACCTTGTGTTTCCTGGTAAGACCTTTGAGAATTTCTGAACCACATTTTTCCACTACCTTTTTGACCTTTGAGAAAGGGGCTGGTAGGAGTGGAAAAACATACTCCAAAGGCAGACAAGGTCTTGCCTTCTTGTTCACACCTGGTGAGCATTTTCTTCACTTTTGAGCCAAAAAGAGAAGAGCCATCAAAAAGGGTGTTAACAAAGGAATCCTCAAAGGGCTCTGCAAAATCACAAAGGCAAATCCAGGCTGCCTCCTAAGAGAAATACCTAAGCCTGCTGCCCTACTCATTCCATCTGCCGCATAAGATACGAGTCTCATGGACGAGTTGACAACTGAATTCAAGGTGGTAAGCTGAGCACTTATCTTATCTGCCACTGCATCAGCTACAGCCCCTTGGAGGAAGTCTAATAATTCTTTAATCGGGTCTCTCTGCAATCTAGTGAAGTGGGTGAGGTAATTCAGAGACCACAAAGCAAAGGTCGCTGACTAGAAGACGCACTTCCCATAACTATCCAAATTGAATGAATAGAGGAACTGGTTTCAGAAAGTTCCTTCTTATTGGCTGCTGCCACGACCATGGGATCAACTGCTACACTATTTGTTAAAAAGCTTTTTTCTTTTGGAGCAGTAATGTACTTATTTGGCCTCCTAGGAGTAGGGTCTATGGTGCCTGGGGACTCCCAAGCCTTTCGAGAGATTAATTCCATAAGCTTGTCAAAAGGAGGAATCACCCAAGAATTTGAAGGGTGAGACGCAAAGACCTTCAGGAAGACTTGCAGTCCTCCACCTCTGCGGCCGAGGAGTCGATCACCTCCCTGTTTAAGATTTCTAGGATGTCTCCAAAGGAGACATCTTTAGGAGGTGATCATGGGGACCCTTCTGCTTCATCAAGGTTGGTGTCAGATGTGACAGACTCCTCCGGGGAGTTAAGATGCTTCCTCTTGCATGTTTTCTTCCGAGGGACCTCCTCAGTGGGAGACTCTGGACAGGTTTTGGAAGAGGGGGCAATACCCCTAGGGATGTCCTGAGGCCTATCATCTCTGTGAACCTGTGGAGACAGCACATCAGAAGACAAAGACACCCAGACTGAAGAGGGAGGAAGACCTGAAGAAGAGTGTCTCTCTCAGACTGGGAAATATTCAAAACCCTCCTCATCACCTCAAAGGCTGTCCATCCCCGCTCTCTGACTCCTTCGGGCTCGGATCCAACAGTAGTTTGGTCAAATCCGGTGTCTTCAAAGTCTCTCTGCAACCCTATCCACATCTTTGTCAGATAAGCTCCTGGTAGAGCAAGTGGACAGGGTAGATGATCTTGATCTGGCTAGCAGTGGAGATGTATGCAGAGAACAAACTTTTTCCTAAGGAGGGCAATCGGCTCCTGTGTCTATGTTGGACAGCAACAATCAGCGTCCATGGAAATCCTCGCTCTTAGGGAGCCTTAGAATCAGGAAGAGAGGTCTGCTCCGATGGTGCCTTCGGATCCATTAACTTTGGAGCCTTCTGCTTTGGTTCCGAAGAGGATCTCTGCTCCAATGAAGGTCTTTTGGTACATTTGTCAAAAGTTGAAGATTCAGCTAATATAGCCTCAGAGAAAGGCGATTTCAGAAGGCCTTTCAAAATAAGCTTATTTTTACATTGCATTAATGCCCGTCGATTAAAACTGCGACAAATGGAACAAGATTCTTGCAAATGAAGAGGCCCCAAGCAATACACACTTAAAATGTGTGAATTACTAAGGGGCATCTTCTTTCCGGACTTTTCACATTCTTTGAAGACTAAGGGCTTACTATCTTGTTTTTGCGGAATGATTAAAGGAAAAAAGGACAAAGTTAGTCACTCCTAACCTAGAAAAATAAGTCCTCTAACTTAAACAGGCTGATCACTCACACACACACAGACAGACACACGAAAGACAAAGAAGATTCCTCTAACCTAAATGGACAAGAAGAGAATATATATATATATATATATATATATATATATATATATATATATATATATATATATATATATATATACACACACACACACACACACATACACACATACACGCACCTTTTTTTATCAGAAGGGAAGAAAAGAGAAAGGAACGTCTTCTAATTAAAAATGTTCCTTAGACACCCTCTAATTAAAACAGATATCAACTAAGGAAAATAACAGTGCAAAGAACTAGTTTGAAAGGTGGTTTAGCTAATTTTGGAAATATAGAGGAATACAATAATATAATAAGAATATAATTCCAGAAAAAATTAAGTACTTGGCCCAGAGCTATGTGATCCAACCTTATTGCTGTGCGGCAAACAATATCGGAGGTAATTACAGGGTTATATCGCGGGTAAAGAATAAGGCCCATGAGCTTTTCTGAAGACCTGAAGCTTGGGAAATGGCTGAGATGGATCCAATGCATCGGATCCTACCCACCAGTGAGAATAAAGGCAAGACTGACAACAGCACATCTACAGATTACCTCTAATGAGAATAGATAATTTGATGGGACCCATACATGAGAAAAATCTTCTAGGAGCTGTGTCTGTCCATTAGTGGTACAGAGGACAGTACTGGGGTAAATTTTCTGTTTCCCATCCATAGATCCAAGCTGTATTTGAATATGCACATGGATGAACTTTGTTTTATGGGAATGGAGAGTCTGTTCCAGAGCAGTGGTATCCTTTGTGAGATGAACTGTTCTGATGATGTTGCAGAAAAGGTTTAGATCCCCAGACCAAGTATTTTTGATGTCATCTGACTTGCTTTGCTGATGTGCAGTAAGTTCATCAGTATAATCATAATACAATTAGCTCTACTTCTCGAAGAATTGCAGGTCGACACAAAAAGCTTCATTCTCAACGTGAATTTCTTGGCATCCATATCATGAACACACAATAATGAGGTTATGATCAAAGATCCAATCGTAAACTTTTAAATTTGCTTTACACATATACAATTCTTAATAATGTTACAGCAACTTCACCCTCATATACAACTGAGACTTGAAGTCACCAAAACAGCAGATTATGAAATAATAAGATGATTGCTGCTGGATGTCATAGTAACATCTGGGTAATGCCTGCAATGTTCTTTCCTTCACCACCCAGTAGACAAAGCGATCCTCTAAGCTAAGATGCATCTCAGAAAAACATGCATGTTTGGAAAAGTTACAATTCAAAAAACAAAAAACATACAGAACCCGTAAAATAAAAATTCAGAGAAATTCATCACAATAAATTAAAAAAAAAAAAGAGCAAAACTGATGGCATTAACTACAAGCATAAATATAAAGGAAAATATTTGTAAAAAGTAAGAAACACAGAATATGTAGCATGGAAAAAACAATGAGTGTAAAGAATGGAGAGGTGACAGGTTACCCAGAAGCAGGCGTGCTATGATTCAAATAGCTACTGTTACAGTGAGGACTTCATATAACTATACTAGTCTTGCAGGAATGGATTCCTAATCTGGAAAACAAATTAACAACTCTTGGGTAAAGATCAAAACAATGTACCCTAGCAATACCAAAAAAGGCCTGATATTAAAGAAACATGCCAGGTAAAAAAATGGCTGCTGCTCTGACAGACTGACATAGGACCACTCCTTTTCAAAGTGTTATTGCAGTTTTGTTAACAAAAGGCAATAAAATCTCCATCCCTTTGTAAAAATGAAGTATTTTTACTGACCTCCCTATCATGCCTTTCATAAATGAAATGGAAAAATGCATGGTTATCTTATATACTTAGACTTTTGAGTGCAATACCCAAATCATCCAAGGACATCAATGGTATGGTATGGTATGGAAAATTCTCTCATTTACTTTCTCATTTAGATAAACAGTAATTTGATCAGCCCATTTAATAGACTGTAGAAACTCATTTATACATAAAAGAAGGTCCTTTGGATGTCAATGCGTGTAGCTCATACAACAGCCACTAAGTCATGATATATCTACATAATTTTTCAGAGGGTTTCTCATTCAGATGGAGATTTCTTTTCAGAAGTCCTCCTTCTGTTCAGAAAACCCCCCAAGTCAAAAATGTGTTAGCTGATGCAGAAACTCTGGTCCTCTTTGACAGGAGGAATCCCCCTTTTAATTATCACATAACCACCAGTAAAACTAAGGGCATATCCTCCTCTCTTCAGTTTTCTCCTTTAAGATATCAAAAACTAAAGAAGGGTGAATTATCCCATACAGCCACTTCAAAGTACCCAAAAATGCTACAGAAAAAAATAGATGGCCATCAAACAAAAGGGAGACAGGGCCATGATGTGTAAAATAAGACACCTTTGAAAATTTGCAGTTACAGTATGATTAGCATAACTAATCCAGGTTCATTTGTTGCCCTTCATTTAGCAGGCCATCCTTCCTTCTAATAAATACTGAGCTGTATGCAAAGACTGAAGGAAGATGGATGAGTGTCTTATCAGAATCCATTAAGTTACTTGCCTACTAAATCCTATCCCAACCCTAAACTATACGTCTAGACTGCAGAGTTTACTAAAAAGACCTTGTAACTTGGATGGCTGAACATACTATCAAACATTACTATGACACCCGTGCACTGGCCCAGCAATCAAGAACCTCAATCCTCACCACTAACACCAGTGAGGGCTGTCCACATTGGGAAGGATAACAAATACACATACAGTAAAGTACAATTTCCCTTAAGAGCAGACAGATATCACAGTCAGTCTGGGGCTGGTTTCTCCCTTTTTCTCCAGATCCCCAATAAGTCTCCCCACTGGCACAGCTATAGGGTTTAGATCTCAGCCTAGTGGTCAAGCTAAAACCTCCAGCACCCTCTCTGTCCAACCAGTGCTTCGTGTCCCTGCCCAAGTAGCTAACACACACACACTTTGAGATATCAGTTATGTACAGACACTCCTGGGGAAGGCTGGCACAGGTTCTCCAGCTATGCCGCCTTCTCTGCCAGGCAATAAGGTAGAAATCACTGCCACCAACCACTATCCGCTACTAATAATGCCCTTACTAAAGGGTGTCCAATTATTACTGTGCAATATTTTTATCCAAATAGTAAGTGTGACCCACGGCTAAAGCTATTGGAGTGGCTTGGCCAGTATCACTATATACATGCAATGTATTCTAGAGCTTATATTATCTCTACATAAAACAGCCACACTTGAAAAGTTTAAAAATATTTAATATATAATAAGAACAAAAGACAATACTTCTTACGACCCAGTGATAGTCAAGAGTTCAGAGATCACACAGAAATGCTTAAAATAATACAGTAAAGTTCTGACATTAATACATAAAACAACTAGTTTAATCTTACTATTCCCTAGCTATATTTAAGAGCAAATTCAGTTCTAAAATAAACATACATAAAGAGCAAGACAGTGCTGGTGATGCTGGATGTTCTGAAGACAAATGCAAAATGATTTGGGTCTCTCTATCCTTAAATTGATAACGCAGTACTACTTACTCATTTCAGATTACATCATTTTTTCACTGGTTCCCAGGCTAACAGAAACTCAGAGTTTAGCAGCCCTTTTCATCTTGCACCTGGTCAGAACGCTACAGCAATAAAATACATTATACATGCAAATTCTAGCAATTAACTCTGGTCTCAAAACAATAGCAAGAATTCCTTCATCCAGACATCTTGGCTCCGAGTTTTGAGATCAAACAATTATACACTGCTTGACTTATCAGCTTTCCTCCAGCAGAGTGCAATGTGATTACATTTTTGAAGTTCAACATTTAACACCATTTTCTTCCATTTAAGAGAACAAGCCTGTGGCTTCTATTAATATTTACAAATGACAAAATTCTCTACAAAATTCTATCTGGCTAGGCTGGCAGCCTTCACATATCGTCACATACCCCCCCCCCCCAAAGAACTCAAGCTAGTTTTTCAAGTGACCCTTGAGAAACACTGCTTGAGAGGGTTAGGTCTATCTGAGTATACCTTACCCCGTTCCCTGTCTTGAGAACCCATCTGCATTAGCACTGATACTCCCACTGTGGTGCTGCACTGACATGACATATATGCTTGCAACCCTAAGCTCCATCTTAGCAACTTGGCATTTTGCTGGCTGGCTCTGTGTAACCATGTTAAGGGATTGTGGTCTGTAACTACAGTGGATTTTTTTCCATACAGATAAGGCTGAAGTTTCTGCAGTGCCCACACTATGGCTAGACATTCCTTTTCTACAGCTGCATAGCATTTCTCTCTGGGTTGGAGCCTACAACTGAGATAAACCACTGGACTCTGAAGAAATCTGGTTAAGTACAGCCCCCACCCCATGGTTTGAAGCATCCACCTGCACAACAAATTCTTTACTGTAATTTGGACTGGCTAACACAGGGGGTCCTCTCAAAGCTCATTTAAGCTACTGGAATGCCTGCTCACATGCTGGAGTCCACACTACCTTATCTGGCCTGTTTTTCCTTGTCAGGAATGCGAGGGGAGCAGCTATGGTACTACAACTGGGGACAAACTTTTTGTAGTAACCTGCTGTCCCCAAGAATCCCCTCACCTGCTTTTTGGTAACAGGTGCAGGCCATGCCTGAATGGCTTCCACTTTGGCAGGTTCTGGCCTGATCTTACCACTTCCCACTCTATGTCCCAGGTAGGAGACCTCTGCCATACCCACCTGACATTTGAAGGGCTTAATGGTCAACTCTGCCCTCTGTAGTCTACTCAGCACAACCCTGACATGTTGAAGGTGCTCTTGCCAGGATTCTCTGCAGATGGCAATATCATCTAGGTAAGCAAGAGCAAACCCTCCTGCTCCTGCTAGAATATGGTCTACCAGCCTCCGGAAAGTTGTTGGGGCATTTTTCATCCCAAAGGGCATCTTTGTGAACTCATACAAGCCAAAAGGATTCACAAAGGCTGACCTCTCTCTAGCATTGGGAGTCAAGGGCACCTGCCAGTAACCCTTGGTAAGATCAATGGTGGTAAGATACTTGGCCTCATCCAGCTGCTTTAGGGCCTCATCTAACCTAGGCATGGGGTAAGCATCTGACTCTGTGTGACTATTTAATTTCTGGTAGTCCACACTGAACCTGGTGCTGACATCTTTCTTTGGCACCAGCACCACTGGGGAGAGGTCCAGGGACTGTTGGACTCTTCAATTACCCCTAGTTCTAACATTTCCTGTATCTCCTCCCTCAGATTCTGTTTGACTCTCTCAGGCACCCTATAAGGGGCCTGGCTGATACGCCCTTGGGATCCTGTATCCACCTGGTGCTGCACCATGTGGGTGCACCCTGGTTTCCCAGTGAACATGTCCCCAGAATCCTGTAACAATGCTTGAATTTCTCGAACTTGGGTTGAGATAGCTGCTGGGAAATTGCTACGCCTTCCACTGAGGTGTCTGCCCGAGCCTCACTGAGGAGATCAGTCACCAGATCTCCCTGAGACTCCTCCTGCAAGCCAGTGCGAATACTCAGCACATGGGCCTCCCTATCATAGTAAGGTTTCATCACATTAACATGGTACAACTAGTGCCCCTGCCTCCTGCCTAGCAGTTCCACCATGTAGTTAAAATCACTTACTTTCTTACCACCTTGTAAGGTCCCTCCCAAGCTGCTTGCAGCTTGTTGTGTCTGACAGGGATGAGAACCATTACTTGCTACCCTACACCATACTCTCTAGCTCGACCATTCCGATCATACCAGACCTTTTTCTGTTGTTGGGCTTCTGCAGGTTCTCTTGGGCCAAGCCCATGAGTTCCCTCTAAGCCTTGTCCTGAGGTTTAGGACATATGACACAACAGACTCCTTTGTGAGATTTCCACTCGCCTTCCCACGCATTTCAAATTAAATCTACAGGTCCCCTTCACCCTATGCCCACACAACTCAAAGGGCAAAAAAACTGTGGATTCCTGGGGAACCTCTCTGTAAGCAAACAGATGGGGCAAATATTTGTCCCACACCCTCTTAAACTGGTCATCAAATGCCCCTGGCATGGACTTGATTGCAGAGTTTAACCTCACAACAAGACCATTAGTCTGGGGATGGTAGGGGGTGGTCTTCAGATGCTTCACCCCACCATACTTCCACAGACAAGCCAGCAGGTCTGACATGAAATTGGCACCTCTGTCAGTCAGTAATTCTTTTGGAAAACATACCCTGCTGAAAATCTCTAACAAAGCATTTGCCACCTTTTCCGATTCAATAGAGGACAAAGCCATTACCTCAGGGTATCTTGCAGCTTAATCTACTACCACTAATATATACTTTTTCCCTGTGCAACTTGGGGTACTCAGAGGACCCTCAATATCCATAGCTACCCTCTGTAATGGCTCCTCAGTCACAGGCAAAAGCATCAAAGGAGCTCTCACCCTGTCTCCTGCCTACCTTTTGGCACTGCGCACAGGTCCTGCAGTACCTGGTTACATCTTTGGAAATTCCAGGCCAATAGAAGTTCTGCATAACACATCTCTTTGTACATTTTATGCCCATACTACATGCAAAGGAAATATCATGGGCTATGGCTAGAAGTGCCAGATGATAGGCTCTAGGCACTACCAACTTCTGGATTCTCTCACCTTCTAGCCCTCCCTCAGGGGTCCACTCTCTATACAGTAACCCTTTGTCCCAGTGTACAGATTCCTCCTTCCCTTGAGAATCAGGTCTCTCACTAGTTACCTCTCTCAGGCCATGCAAAGTAGGGTCTGAGAGCTGAGCCTGTCTCAACTCTATCTTTGTAACCCTCCCCAGCTCCCCTTCCGCAGGAAGTCTGGTATCCTCTGACAGCGGTGCCTGTCAGCCTGGGTACTACTCATACCTCCCAACCGTCCCGAATTACTCAGTTTTTACCGAGTTTTGGGGTCCAAATAATGGGGTGCCACGGTTTCCGAGTGGCACCCCTTCATTTCTGAATTTTCGCCAGTTTCTTTTTAAAAAGTTGTAATTTTCCACGATTTCAACTGACGTCATCACGTGCGTGATGACGTCAGCTCCACCAGCCTGTCGGAATTGTGCTCGAAGGCTCACGTACACATTTCCGGCTGGTTTCTGCCTGGGAAGGACTGTCTGATCTCAACTGAGTCTGCGCAGGTCGACTGAATTGTGGCCTAGTTTGAATCTCAAGTTCTCAGCTGCTGCATGGGTGACTGAATGATGGAAACTTCTGCAAGCGAGTCGGGTTGCTTTCTGCCCGGGAAGGATGAATCTCACTCATTTACTTGGATCTGCCAGCGGCTCGAAGTCTAAGTAAATGCCTGGGTACTGCAGACTAGAGCTTGAGTGAGCAGGAATTGGATCTGCGAGTGGAGCGTGTTTCAAGGTATTTTTATTTTTTCTCATGAACTGAATTTCAGGTGTGTGCGTCTGTGTGTGTGTCTGTGTGTATAGTTTTTGAAAAGTCTCATTGCATTATCCAAAATAATCAACTAATATTTCCATTGCTTTTGTGCACAATTTTCTGTTGTGTGCGGTGTTTGATCTCTGTTCTTATCCCCCTCCCCTTTTAGCACGCGCGTACATACCGCAGAGATTATTTTATTTATTTATTTTTACATTGTAGGCTGACACCCGTTTTCATTTGCGGTGGTGCTTAGGTTACCATGGATGCATCTTCTTGAGCTGGGATGACCCGTTAACCTTCACTGAGTAAAGCAGTCCTATAAGTGTACGAGTGGCCCGAAAATTATTTTCGTAGAAGTTTATCATTTCAGGAGAGTGCTGCCCTGTTTTTCCTTAATTCGTTTCCCTGTAGGTTGTATTTTGTATTGAAAAGAGAGCTGGTATTCAGGTACTGTTTACCTAACCACGATATGAGCATACCTTACCTTTATATTTCTGATCTGCGATCTATGGTCCACCCCTTTTAGAAATTAAATGAGATATGTTCATTTTGCATGAGCTGGGCATGGGTAAGACCAGTTTGATTTTTTAAGCAGTGTTACTTTATTTGAAGCTAAGCAAAAATTAACTGTCTCTAGAATTTTATTCACTGTTCCAATTAACTTCTGTTTTTTTTTTTTTTTTTGCCCTTAACTTAGCTGTGTGGAGAAGAATGTGAACTGCACAGAGGTCGGATATTGGCAAAGGCTCTTGCCACCCCCATAGTGCCTTTTTTTAGGCAAGGCTCAAAAGTCAAACCCACCCTCATAGACAGCACAAGGAACAAGAAACTAAGGGTAATGCTGCTTAACGCCAGAAGTCTTAACCTCAAGATGCACGCACTCGAAGCTCTCCTCAGTATGGAGAACATTGATGTCTGTGCAGTGACAGAGACCTGGTTCAGGGCTCCAGAGAGCACCCCAGCACTACCAGGCTATACCTCATATCATGCTTTTCGGCCCCAAAACCCGGACCGAACCAGAAAAGGAGGGGGAGTTTCCATATTTATCAAGGATATCCACACCTCCAGGTTAGTGGCATTGCACGAAGTATCGGAGACCATCCATGTGCAACTAACAGTGGGCAAGACTGCTTTTCAGTTTATAGCATCCTACAGACCACCCTCTAAAAGTCAGGAATCCCACTCGGCTTTCGTGAAAACATTGGAGAACACTAAGATCTCTCCGAACACCATTATATTGGGTGACTTCAACTACCCAAACATTGACTGGGAGCACTACTCAAGCCCCAGCACCTTAGCCCAAAAGTTCCTGGAAATTATAAACTCAAATGCTATGGAACAACTAGTCACCACTCCCACAAGAGGGGACAACATACTAGACCTGATCATTACCAACATGGGGACTCTATGCTCCACACCAGAAGTATATCCCTCACTGGTAAGATCAGACCATAAATTAATTTCACTGGATGTCCACATCCCGACCCCACCTCCAGCCCTGAAAACCACAGTGAAAACTTCTCAAAGCGAACTTCTCACTTCTCAAAACCGAAGTGGAATCCTTCAAGGCCCCAGGGCCAGTGGAAACTACGGCCCAAACTGCAGAATCCTATATAAATGCATTCTACGGACATCTCCAGGAATGCATGGATCATGCTATCCCAAACAAAACCAAGACCCAATCATCCAAAGGCAGGCGTCCAGTCTGGTGGACCCCTGCCATAAATAAACTGTACAACAGAAGGAGGAAGCTACTACATGATAGAGCAAAATCCCTAATAGGGAAGGCATCTCTGATCAGTACTAGCAAAAATTTGCGATCCCTCATAAAATCCTCCAAGGCCAGCTTCGAGAGAAAAATTGCACAGGACACCAAAGACAATCATAAGGCTTTTTTTCAGTTATGTTAGGAGCCTGGGATGCAACTCCCAGACTTGTTCTGAGTTGATTCTAAATGACAAAAAATACAATGAACCCGCAGACATCGCCAATATCCTGGCAGACAGGTTCAGTGCAAACTTCTCCACCCCCTCCCCCCCAAAAGTGCAAGTATCTATCCCGGCAGAGGGCTGCCTCCCAAACATCTCTGATGCTCAGGTGAAGGCTGCCCTCTCCAAAGCAAAAAACACTGCTTCCATGGGGCCAGATGGCGTCCCAGGTTGCGTCCTACATGAACTACAAGAGGAACTAATCCCTCAAATAAAACAGCTATACAATCTCAGCCTCACTACAGGATATGTGCCCACAGAATGGCGTACAGCAACAGTGTCTAAGGTGGAGCCTCTACGGACACTATCGCCCCATAAGCCTGACTAGCTTAGTCTGCAAGGCTATGGAGAGGATCATCATGGAGCTCAAACAAAGACATTGGGGACCTACAGACACTAGATCCTACCCAGTTCGGCTTTGTCAAAGGCAGATCCTGCCTTTTAAACCTGGTTGACTTCTTCGAAACAGTCACCAAAGCCATAGATGAAGGGAAGGTAGTCCACACAGCCTATCTGGACCTTGCAAAGGCATTTGACACAATACCCCACTCGGGCATCATAGATAAGCTATCCAGCTTAAATATAAACCCCTATGTCACAAGATGGGTCGCAAACTGGCTCAAAGACTGAACCCACAGAGTGAGAGTTGCTGGAGCCATGTCAGACTCGAAACCGGTCACAAGTGGCATCCCACAGGGTTCTGTCCTGGGACCACTCTTGTTCGGTATATACTTTTCCGAGGTACAGGCAAACGTGGGAGGACTATGGCTCACCAAGTTCGCAGATGACTGCAAACTGGGCGCCATAATCGACTCTCCAGCTGACACAAACATCCTTCAAAAAGGTCTCACAGAGACAGATAACTGGTGCCAGCACCATGGTTTAAAGCTAAATGCCAAATAATGTATAGTCATACCCTTTGGCAAAAACAATATGCCCACAAATTACCACATAGGCGAGAAAGTTATTAGGGACCTGGGGACCCAAGTTGATAGCAATCTCTCCTTTGAAAACCACATTGCCAAAGTGGTTAGAAAGACCTTCTACATAGCCCACCTCATCACGAAGGGTTTCACATCTAGATCAAGAGAGGTAATCGTGCCCCTTTATTCATCCCTCATCAGGCCCATCATAGAATACAATGCCCCTTTTGGGATGTACCTTACCAGACACCTGCAGCAATTAGAAAGACCCCAAAAGTATCTCACCAAGAGGATCAAGGGTCTCAAACAGATGCCATATGCTGCTCGGTTAAAAACTCCAGCTCTACTCAGTTGCATACCGCCTACTTGAGCGATCTATGCCTGACATACAAAGCTATGTCAAATCCAGAATTAATGGACATGCTCCACCTCAGTAAATCTAAATCCCTTAGAGCCACACGCTCGAGGGACTTGAACCTCAGCACAGAAATAAATAGAAATTGCTGGAGGGACAGGTTCATAACCCATAGGCTCCCTTCGCTCTGGAATAGAATTCCAGTTCATGTGAGGGAGAGCACCTCACTGAATCTCTTCAAGAAGAATCTCGACAGGTGGATGGGGGATCGTAGGTTTGTCCCAGGGATTACTCCCGTGTCACTATTAGACAGAGGCACAGTAAACTAAACCTTAAAAAGGGCACAGTATACTCAAATCAAGGGGTGGCGTAAGCCATACAGATTCGGGCTAGGCTTATAATTGCCCCAGGGCAGATAGCCTAGTATGAACCTATGAACCTATGAACAATTTCATTTATTTTTGCATTGTTTTGGTATCCCAGAGTAATGATTTAGCTTCTTACATAGTTATGTTTGTCTATTAATGTTTTGTGGTCCTCTGTGCTTGCAGGTTTAAAATAAAATTTGACAACAGATAAGGAAAAAAAAATCCTTTCCCTTCTTAGATTATCAAGTTGGCCTTTTCATGATATTACTTGTGCAGCGAGGTTGCCTGTCTGGTAAATGCTGCTAGAAAAAAAAGTAAAGCTCCTGTACATTGCAGTGTATCAGAGGCAAGCAGTGGCTGTTCTTCTGTCTGTACTGTTTGTAGTGCAGGTAGGAAGGATTTGAGTGAAATTATAAGAATCGTCCTTTGTAAAATTTTTGGGATAATGGTGTTACGAATGCCCATCCTTCTGGTTTGCTTTAGTGTTGAATGGGTAGAGCTTTAGTGAGGTGAAGATTAATACAGAGGTGCAGTTTTTTGTTTTCCACATCATATCTACTAAAAGTTTCTGAGGGAGCCAGGATGATTGTGGGTAAATAACTTGCATAGAAATGCCAGTTTCAATGTATACACACTTACTGAAGTCAGAGTAAGTTACCTTTGGAGTTAATCACTTTTGTACAGTTGTTATGGTTTAACAGGGTTTGTGGTGTAGTATAAAGTGTAGTCTTTCTAGGAACATGACCCCTAAGGTAGGTAAGCAAGAAATGTTTTATTGCAGTTAGCTACCACCATCACTTGATGACAGCATTGCTGCATTGTTACTGTAATGGCTTTATCTAGTAAGAGTAGGTATAGACTGCAGCCCCTACTACATTCTCATTAGAGGGTGCTGACTATTTTGTGGAGCCATGTCCTTAGGATTGTGTTGAATGTTCTTCAGTAGAACATGTTCCCAGCACACAGGGCTTGGAATGGACCTTTCCTAACACTTTGCTGAGCTAGAAAGATTGTAGCATTTTGTAACTAAAAAAAAAAAGGACCAAGTTTTCCAAGCTACCTGAACTAACCTCATTCTAGCTCTGCCCTGACAATTGGACAGGCACATCTAATCAATTGGGGTGACAAATTCACCAACTGAATTCTTTGGGTTGCAAGTATAGGCTGTTTATGGTCACCTAGAGTGCCTGGCTGTTAATTACCTGTGAATATGTTTCCATTATTCTGATGTTGAGGGTTTTAGATTATTTCAGATGGGTATTTGGTATTGCCAGAACATAAAGGTACACTTTCTCCCCAGGCTTTCAGCTTAGAAACCTTATCTCTGAGTTTAATATGGATTAAACAAAAGTGGAAAGTCATTTGAAATATGTTGTATGTTAGTGTGTTAATTAACCATGTATTAGTGTATTGGTGATTTTCAAAAACGTCTTGTTTTACATTTACTTTAATTTCCAGTTCGTGCCATATTTTGATTGTCTGTTCTTCAGTTTGCATTTGAAAGTTGGTATCCCACAATCCCATTGGAGTGGGTGGGGTTACATAATTATGTATGCAAATGTTATGTTAATCAGCGTACAGATTTGTACCTATTTTTCATGGGCCTTGTCCAGATTTTTGATGTTTCCAGGTTGAGAGGTATGGTACTACTACTCACCTCTACCCTTGCGGTCCCTCTGTCCAAGGGAACATCAGTACCCACAAGCAGCTGTGGCTCACCTTCAGTCTCACTGCTACAGGGTAGCTCCCTCCCTGAAGTAACCACCTCACCAGTTCCTGCTGCAAGTATGCAGTCTTTCTGGGTCTCTCCCAGGCTACCAGACACACATGCTCGTCTCCAAGCCTGACTGCGGGTAACTGCACAAGCACATGGTACTGCACTATCAAAATCATTCCCTATCAGGACATCTGCAGGGATATCTTCAAACACACCTACTTGCTGACTTCCTTTTCCACCCTCCCAGTCAAGGTGAACCCTAGCCAAAGGTATTTGGAATGTAATCCCTCCTAAAGTTCTGACTGGAGTAGATCACCCAGGCAAATAGTGCTCCTCTGTAACCATTGCAGGCTTCACAATGGTTATGTCAGAGGCCGTCTCTCTCTTAGCAATGGCTTCTTTGCCATTCACTACGACAGGATATAACCTCTTGTGGTAGTTTGGTACCCTTGTTGTCTCAAGACAGACTACTGTTGGCATTTTGTCTTTCCCACTTGCTGGCTCCCTCAACTTCTGTTCCCCACCTTGCTTCCATGGACATCTGTATGCCACATGGCCCTACTGGTTGCATTCAAAACCAGTAAGCCTAGGTCCTGGACGTGTACCTGGACTAGTGGCTTTCCCCTACTACTGGCAGATTCTGTTGGCGCAGTTTGGGCTGCCCACCATGGGTTCCTTTAGACCAATGAGCAGTACTGGGAGCCCCTTTCCTGTGCAGGGATGCCCTGCATGCTAGATATAGGTCTCATTTCTTCCATAACTCCTTTGAAGTAGCACATTGTTTATCAGCTAACCAGATCCTCATGTCCTCAGGCAAAGTGCCAAGGGCTTGTCCCTCACCAAAAGGTTTGCCACCTGACATCCACTCACCCACCTATGAAAATAAGTGCACAGTTCAGCAACATATTCACACACACTTTAATCTGCCTTGTGTCTATGCTCATGAAACTTTTTCCGGCAAGTTTCAGGTGTTAGCTTAAAAAATTCTAACAAGCAATTCTTAACAGCAGTATAATCAAAACATTCATGATCAGTTAATTTAGACAGCACAGTTACAGCTTTACCATGGACTAGGGGGGGGGTCAGGAACCATACCCAGAGCCTTTGGTCAACATCATACTGTTTAAATACCCTCTCAAACATATGAATGACACTATCAAAATTATCTCCCTCTGTAAACTGTGGAAGAAATTTACTGACCTTTTCTGCTTCTGGGGTCCAGTTACTACCTTCCCCATTACCTCCATGACTCTGGTGAAGAGTCAGCATCTCCTTTTCATGCTGCCTCTGCCGCTCCTTTTCCACAGCTTCCATTCCCAAACGCCTGGCCTCCAACTCAAGTCTCTTTAGCTCCAGATGGATTTTTAAGTCCTCTGCACAAAGGTTGAGCTGTCCATTCCCTGAGTGTTGTACATCTCCATGGCCAGTCTGATCGCTCTCCTGGTTGCTGTTTTCTGATGCAGCTGTACCCAAAGCTGCAATCATGTCTGCCTTAATCAGGTTTCCCTGCACCAGTCGTTTAGCCTGGCACATCTCAGCCAACTGGCTCCTTGTCAGCTTTCCATACTCCTCTGCTGACATACTTGCCTGCTCTCCTGACTAAGCTCACAAAAGAAATAAAATAATTGTGATCTGAACTCTGAATATTCACTGTGTGGCTGATTTAGAATACAAAGACACCTTCAGTGATTACTGTACACAAGTTACAGGAATTCACTATCCACACCACTACAAGCCAATAAGTATGTGCCAACCAATTAATATGTGGTATGGATATTCCACCACTGCCAAACAATTAATATGTGATGCCCGTGCACTGGCCCAGCAATCAGGGAGCCTCAATCCTCACCACTAACACCAGTGAAGGGCATCCACATTGGGAAGGATAACAAATACACACACAGTAAAGTACAATTTCCCTTAAGAACACACAGAGATTACAGTCAGTCTGGGGCTGGTTCCTCCCTTTCAGATCCCCAATAAGACTCCTCACTGGCACAGTGACAGGGTATAGATCTTAGGCTAGTGGTCAAGCTAAAACCTTCAGCATCCTGTCTGTCCAACCAGTGCTTCGTGTCCCTGCCCAAGTAGCTGACACACACACACACACTTTGAGATACAAATTATATACAAATACACTCCTGGGGAAGGCTGGCACAGGTTCTCCAGCTATGCCCCCTTCTCTGTCAGGCTATAAGGTAGAAATCACTGCCACCAACCACTACTATCAGCTACTAATAAGGCCCTTACTAAAGGGTGTCCAGTTATTACTGTGCAATATTACTATCCAAATAGTAAGTGTGACCCAGGGCTAAAGCTAGTGGAGTGGCTTGGCCAGTATCACTATATAAAGCCAATGTACTCTAGAGCTTAAATTATCTCTATATAAAACAGCCACACTTGAAAGGTTTAAAAATATTTAATAATAAGGACACAAAACGATATTTCTTACTACCAAGTTCTAGTCAAGAGTTCAGAGATCACAGAGAAATGCTTAAAATAATACAGTAGAGAAGGTCTGACATCAATACAGAAAACTAGTCTATTCTTCCTATTTCCTAGCTATATCTAAGAGCAAACACAGTTCTAAAATAAACTTACATATACAGAAAGACAGTGCTGGTGATTTTGGATGTTCTGAATACAAATGCAAAATGCTCTGAGTCTCTCTGTCCTTAAATTGATAACAGTACTACTGACTCATTTCAGATTACATAATTATTTCTCTGGTTCCCAGGCTAAAAGAAACTCAGAGTTTAGCAACCCTTTCGATCTTGCACCCGGTCAGGAAGCTACAGCAATAAAAGACATTATACATGCAAATTCTAGCAATTAACTCTGGTCTCAAAATAACACCAAGAATTCCTTCATCCAGACATCTCTGTTCTGAGTTTTGAGATCAAACAATTATACAATGCTTGACTTATCAGCTTTCCTCCAGCAGAGTGCAATGTGGTTACATTTTTGAAGTTCAACATTTAACACCGTTTTCTTCCATTTAAGAGAACAAGCATGTGGGCTTATATTAATATTTACAAATGACAGAATTATCTACAAAATTCTATCAGGCTAGGCTGGCAGCCTTCACATATGTTTACAATTACTACATAAAGTGCAATAAAGCTGTTTAACAAGCTATCATGCACCTGTGGCAGATGTACACCTCACAAGAAAGGATTCAGAGTTTCAGAATACTGGATGGATAGTCAGGACTTTGCAGGGATATTCTCAGATGTTAATAAAATGGCAACTGATCTAATGAGGAACATTTACGAAATAAATTACCATATTCCCCAGGCCCTGCACAGTACAGCCCTGCTTACATCAGTCTTAAAGATGGCTGTGCCCACAATCACTAAACCTTCAATTTGCATCTATAACTTAATAGTAACTTTAAGTAAAGTACAAAATCAATTCAAACACACAAGTATCATCCCCCCCAACTATATCCTGTATAACCCTTAAAGACTACAGGCCAACTGCAAGTCTCTTACCCTTAGCTACAACTTTTGGGAACATCCTCTACAAGTAAAACATCATTGCTAATTAAGTATGATCAACTTACTGAATTACAGCACAGGTTGCATAGCAGTCACTCTACCAAGTAGTATGCACTTCATTACTGACACCAAATACCAGAATATATAAAAAAGACTTTTCACAGGTGTCTATTTTTGAACCTCAAAAGATATTTTGAAACCGTAGGCCATCCCTTGCTGCTTTCAAACTTAAATTATTTGGCTTCAGTGAAAATTCCATAATATGATCCGAGCACTGTTGAACTATTCCTTTATTGTTACTGCCAGACCCCATATCAAAGATAAAGGCATTTTCACTGCAGGTGCCCACATGGCTTAGTGCTGGCTCTACTGCTGTTCTCCGTACTTATCAACATGTTTTCCATTTCACGCACAGCATCCCTCACCTTAACACTACATGCAAACATACTAAATCTTGCAGCTTGCAAAAACACTAAAAAAATCCATCCTTAAGTATCCTTAACAAAATATAACTTTAGATTGCAACAAAAACTTTTACAAAATCCTGCTTGAATAACCCGCATGCCATTTGGAACCCAAGTAAAGTTACAAAATAGACTAAAACTTAAGTTCACAGTTCTAACAGCACACTGTCTGAACAGGTATGACTTCAAAAATATACAAGCATTTGGTTAGAGCTTACACCCTTCCATAAACATCGTGTTGACACAACAACCTACAGAATCTTACAATATCCAACTCAATGAGAGTTCCTGCAAATAATACCGTTATACCAAGGCTAGAATACCATTTTCCTATGACAGAGAGGGAGAGACAGAAAGTGTGCACGTTTGTATATATGCTGAAGGGAATGAAACTGTACTTGCAGATATGAACCACATTTAAGGGATTCATTACAAAAGCACTGTTACTGCATAACCCGATTAAAAAAAGCTTATAGCCAGCAGCAGGCCTCAAAACAGCCAACTGCTGAATCAGATAGGGGTAAAAGAAATTAAGAAAACATTATGTAACCTTATATACATTACGACAAAAAAGAATTTTGTAAATCAGTCATTTCAAAGCTCTTTCAAATGAACCTTCAGTCTACCAGTCAGTACCAAAGTACTTTTTCATACTGTAATAGAGACATGCAAACTGTACCCAAAAATGTGTCATTCCCAAGTTCCACCATCTCTTAACTACTTACCTCTAAACACTGCATTGTCAAGAAAGATGGAGGTAAGCAAGTGAGTTGATTGCCTGAGACGTTCATATGCGTAACCAAAACCATTTGTTCCGGATAACACAATCTTGTCAAATTCTACAAATGAAAGAAATAAATAAAATAAATGGGAAAAAGTGAAAAGAATACCATAGCAAAGAGTTTTCTCTCACCTCCTGCAGCATTAGTCACCAGGAGTCTTACCTTAATCTCCGATCACTTTCTGATACAGAAACTCAGCCTGGGATAATCAAAGGAAAACATCACTGATTCAATAAAATCAGACAACAAAAGTGAGCCAAGTTAAATAAGTAGCAACACTGCTAGTATTTCTTACTATGTGGTCTGTATTGTAGTGGCTTATCCACATAATTCTAAGAATTTCTTCCAGGCAGTGACATGAATTTCAGAGAAGCAATCAAACTTCTCACTGGCTTCCCTAGTGCAATTATAAAGAATTAATAAGCTTGGCAATGCAAATTTAAGAATGAAAAATAAAAGAATGAGGTGGTTCTCTGTCCACAAGACACTGACTAGGACACAAGACTTGATTCAACTTCAACAGAATGATACAAGATTTAGGAACTGTGTTTCTTCTAAACATGTAGGACAATCATCTAAAGCTGCGAACTTAGATTTAGAAAGATTAACAAAAATGTTAAGAAAAAAAAAGATAAAAGTCTCTTCTCACTGTTTGGAGGGCTGCAATAGAAGTTACACTGCATATAGAAAAGGCACAAAGACGCTACACTGTATATGCAAGGGACACAGGGTGGGGTTAATGGCGCAGATGCAGTTTCAAGAGTGTGTGAATACATGACACTTGCAAGATAATACTGCATTCCACCTCACTACAGTGCAAGTGGAACCCACAAAGCCGGAATTGGTGTCACTGTCACCATGACACAGTCTCTGCTGCACTTATGGCAAATGTTGCACGTCTCTAATGTTTTTCTTGCATAACTCACCAAATTATTTCAGCTACTGGCACCAAACCACTGAACACCTGATACTGCAGTATATAGTGAAATGGACGGCTACCACCTCATGGTAAGGAGCAAGTTTCCATCTCTTTACAAGTATTAAGAGAATGCAAAATGAACGCCATAATTTACAATGTACGAAAAAAGAATACCATAGCTGAGTTTAATGGTTCCTCTTAGAAATGTGGTATGCTATCAATCCGACTTATGAACTCTGTTTGAAATATGCACTTAACCCACCTTTTGTGTAATGCCCTGTATTTAATATGTACACTATTATAACCAAACTGTTTTCTAATACCCTGTGTAAAGTATGTACACTATATCAACCCAACAAATCTCTGACCCTATATGGTTGTCTTAACAATGCAACTTCTCTCTTCTGTTGAAGAGAGAGGAATTTAAGGAATGTGTAGTGGAAAATATTTAGGAGCTGTTACAGAGGGAGTGGGATAAAATTAAAGTGGACTTGAAAAATAGGGTGGAAATAAAAGAGAAAGAAAGACATAGTTAAGAAGTAACAATAATTTTGAGAGACTGACAAATGATAAAGTACTGCAGAAGAGGGGTATCCCACAGAGCAAGAAGGCGAGCAACTGCAGAATGTTAAACAGAAAATAAGGGATTACCTTGATAATATCCAAGAGTTTAGAAAGATTGCTGTTAAGCTACTGTTCTTTGATAATAACTCCAGAGCACAAAAACTTTTAGCACAACTACTTGGGTAACAGAAAGTAGAAAGGGTTGTCGCCAACCTTAAGGAGCCTATAACAAGGAAGATAACAAGAGATCCTGTAGAGGTACTAGAAATATTTCAGAAATTCTATGAAAGTCTGTATAAAGCAGACAGATATGGAACTCAAGAAAAGGTACAAATGGAAATGTTTATGGAAGAACTAAATATGCCAAGGTTACAGGTAGATGAGGCTCATTAACTAACAGTTAGGACAGGAAGAGATGAGATATAAAAGATGATGTACAAAGAATCTACATAAAATTCTCCAGAAATAGATGGTACTCCTGTGGATGTTTGGAAGCTAGGAGGGAAAAACTGATAAAATACTGTTAAAATCTTCCAGATCTTTAAGAGGAGGAGGAGAAGTACCAACATCCTGAAAGAAAGTGGTGGTGGCTGTAACACCTAAAGAGGTAAAGATCCATCAGATCCAGCTTCACACAGGCCCATTTCAATACTAAATCATGATTTGCATTACATTTAGAACCACTGGCAAAGAAGATAAGGTACTCAGAAATTCAAGGGTATAACTGGAATGGCAGTCAACAAAAGCTGGCTGTGTTTGCAGATATTTTATACCTGATAAAACCAGAAAAGGACATTTCAGTGTTGTGGAACATTTTCAGACAGATTCAAATCTTTTCAGGATACAAAATTAATGAAGCTAAAACAAAGGCAACAGTTGTAAATTATGTACCCCCACATAAATTGGTTCAGCAATATCCATATTCATGGGAACATGATAAAACAAAGTATTTAGGAGTATGGATTAAAATGACTCCAGTAGGGCAGCTAAGGATATGTGGGAGGAGACTAAACAAAAGATGATACAAAAACTGAGAAATTAGAAGCTCTGTAATATGGATATGGATAGTAAGATACAAGCAATTAAAATTATTTAGCCCCTTTAGTCTTATATACAGATCAGGCATATTTTTATCATCAAAAGTGAAGCTGTGGATAGCAATTAAAGAGCTGAAGGATTGCATCTGGGAGGGGAAGTCAGCAAGAGTCAAACAGGATATGTTGATTCTTCCAAAAGAACAGGCAGACTGGGATTACCCAATTTGAAGGGGTATTTCAGAGCTGCACAGTTAAGGTTCCTATACACTGCACATGCAGAAACCTATAATTCAAAGTAAAAAGGAATGATCATGAAACAGGAGGAAAGCTCAAGAAACAAGGAGAGACTGGGATTTTGGGTGCAGATCTTTAAGGAGAACGACAATAATTATACAGAATACTACATTCATAAAGCAGCAGAAAATATTCTAAGAACTAAGCCAACATGGGAATGAAGAAAGGAGATTCTGCTGACAGGGATGACAGAAATTAGGGATACAGACAATAGACAAGGGGGGACTGGAATTTATTGGAGAAAACTGGCAAAAAACGAAGGTATTGGGAGAAAATAACTAGAGAGGGGAAGGTAATAGAATGGGAAGACGCCAAGAATTTATTTGGACTGCAGGTTAGAGATTACCTTCTCTATCAAGGACTGATATCAGAAGAACATGCAAGGAGAAAGAAATAGGGAGGTCCTAAATGAGAGAAAATGTTTACTTAGCTATTTTTACACCCCAAGAAGACTCCAGTGAATTTTTCATCGGGTAGGCAGCAAATATTGGACGTGTGATGGGGAAAAAAAAAGAGGTAACTGGATACATTTTCTGGGAGTGTAATGAGTTGGCAGACTTTAAAAATTCCCTGCAGACTACTCTATCAGAGATACTGGGTGAGCAAATTGTAGTATCTATGAAAATTATTTTTCTGCGCTATGATACAGAATCGGAATTGCCTAGACATAGTAAGGCCTTGCTAAGTCCAATTATGGTGGCTGCTAAAAAACAATTACTAGAAAATGGAAATCAAAGTCTAAACCAACTGTACTAGAAATAATGAATATAGTAGCAGATATAAAACAACTGGAATTGGGATCTTTAGAAAAGTGTAGGAGCAAATCACATAAAAAATGGGAATTGTGGGAACAATACATACAGGGGAGGAATGAGGTTTAAAAGAAGGCAGGACTTGAATGAGCTGTGTAATGTTTCACTGACAATGATTGGGTAGATTAAAAGTGATGCATAATGCTTGCAAATAAAATTATGTCATTATGGTTTGTGATGTATAATGCTTGCAACTAAGATTAGGTCAATATGGTTTGTTTTCATTTTTATACATGTATGAGGGCCTGTGTCATAAGTGATAATTTGATAAAGATGTTTCTTGTTAAAAAAAAAAATGCAACTCCTCTCTACTGCCCTGTTCTTAGTATTTACACATAGTAATAGTCCAAGTTATTTAACATCCTTTACTACTTACCTACATACAGTAACAACCTAACTCATCTCAAATGTCTTATATGAAGTACATATAACAACTCAAATGACTTAACTCCCTGCATTACCTGCGCAAGAAACACTAGAAGCAAGGTTCCTCCAAAAATATTTTATCCAAAGTCAGGCAGGCTTATAACAACACAGTACAGTTGATCTTTCGTCCAAAATCAATGTAAGAACTTCATCAGACCCTGCATTACCTATGTAAACACAGTAACCCAACTGCATGATGTAGAGTTTAACAAAAGTATTCATCTGTTGTTAAACTGTACAAGTATGTACACAATACACAACCCAACTCATTTAATGAGCTGCATTATGCATGCACATACTGACAGATACTAGTAGCAGAAGTACTACAACCCCAAGGACAAGTATTCAACAGGTGGCAGAGTTGTGATACCTGTCAGCAGAAGGTACTAAATCAATGACCAAGCTAAAATACTGCTGACAAAAACACACTTCATGGAGCCTGCTCCATGGCACAGAGAAATGGAGCCCCAACTGCAACCCAAGCAACTGGTGTTTGATTAGTAGTCCCAGTATTGGAAGTCCCAGGCAGAGAGGGAAAGAAGCAAATAAGCATGGCCTGCTCACCTCTCTTGGATGAGCAGGGTTGTATACACTACGAGCATACTGGGTAGGTTTGATTTCCCAAGGTGGAAACTACCTCCTGTGCTTTGGGGGGGGGGGGTGGCAAGGCTGCTTGAAGGAAATACCCTCTTCCAAAAGTGAGAGGATCTCTTTCACGGTCAGCCTATTATACACCCCCAGCTCTCTGTTGAGTGCACACAGGGATAAGGCAGCATAAAAGAGAAGAAAAGATTGTAAACCACCCTGATGGGTGCATGAATGATGCCCCATCACACTCAACCCTCACCTGGAGATGTGGAATGAATGGGCCAATTAATCAGGAGGAGGCTGATGACTGGCAGGTAGCATGGGTGAAATGACAAAAAAGGTACTTCAAGGCAAGGGTGGCATACCATTGATTTAAATGCTCTTAGATCAAAACAGGGCTGTTGCATCACTTACAAGAAGGTAATTGGGCTAAGAGCATGGTTCTGATGGATGCTGTTCTATTAGAAGTAGGGCTGTGGCACCCAGCTTCCCCGTAGCAGGTTTCTAAACTATTGCCCATTTGTAGTCTTAGCACCTTCAAACCCTTTCCTATGTAACCAGTGTTTCTGTAAAAGCAGACAGAGTGACAAAAGCTTCTGCTAATATGGCCACAGGACTGCTAAAGGCTTATGAATTGTTACTGAACAACATAAGTAAATGCAAGCAGAGAATTCTCATCAGAAGGGCTGAGCACGCCAAGCTATGAGAACTTAAAAAAGAAAGACTATACTTAATTTATGGGATGTGCTAAAATATACTATCTTGCAGACACCAATATATGCATTTTTTTTTTCTGCTCACCTTATGAGACATGTCAATCACCCTCACTTCCGCATACTCCATTTTCAAAATGCAGTTCTCAATTACAAACTTGCTGCAAAGATCATTATAATACCGAGTTCGCATTGCATCAGCAACCTACAGAAAAAAAAGAAAGACATCTGTTACTTAAAGGTCACCCTGACCTAGGTTTCTGCATCTAAAAACAAAATGAATTTGACAACTTTATAAAAAAAAAAAAAAAAGATTTACAAAGGACGTAAATCAGAGTACTACTGCTGTTAATATGCTAGAGTCTTGGTGTTTTCTGGTATGCAGCAGATTAGCTGGTCTAAAGCACATATTAGGAAATTAACAGTTTACAAAAGTAGAAGCTATAAACTTGACGCATTTTAAAAATATTGCTGCTTTTGTATTAACATGCCCAAATAAGAAAAAAGGTTCATCTTATGTATATATTCAGGTCTCAAAAGAAAATATAATTTAATTGTTTACTCTCCTTCCAATTTATCTCATCCTAAAACTTCATTTACTACAATAAGATTGTTCATAGCTGGTGACCAGAACAATAGAAGTACACCTGTCTTCTTGTGCAATACCTATATCAAGCTGCTTTAAAAGTGCAATCGGTAGTAAATGAACATTCCATACAATATTCTTGTGCTATTCAGTATATTCTGTACACTCCGTGAAATAACTGTTTTTCCATATGTGCAATATTTCATGAATGCTGTTATCAGTGTTATACAGGTATCTCAGATCTTGTCAGTCTTGTTTAGTATATGAATATGTTACTGGACTGTTAATATGTACTTGTTATTCTCTGTAGTTGTATGTGATATATGCACTTGGAACCGAAGCAAGATAATTTTGTATAACTCGTACTGTATGTGGGTCTGAATGACAATAAAGTTTACTTTGACAAGCAACTCCAAACCACTATTATAGCTGGATGTCACTCACCTGAAACTCAAGCACCAAACTCTCCATAATGTTCACAGAACTACTTTTTCCACATAAGTTTTATTTCTGTGGCTGGCCAGGCAATTTGGTCAATCTCACTACATTTGATGATTACTGTGGAATGTTGATAGAACAGCTCATTCTGCTTACTATATCACAGAACGCACATCATTTTGGATCTATAACAGTATGCTAATCTGCTTTATTAATTTGTGTGTGTGGTTGCTATGTTTACTTGCTTAAGTAGAATGATCTACAAGACCAGTTTCAGCATTTTCACTGCCTGGGAGCACTGCCTGGTAAAGTAACATGCTCAGAGTCATGAATTAGAATGAGTAGGCACCTAAAATGGACCCACGGATTTGGCATCAAGAGGCCAGCACCAAGACACAGTCAACAGCAATGAAACTGGAGTCATTCATGACAGCTGACTGTTTCGCATCAAGGGAGATTAAACTAGTGCCAAAGGAGAATGCACCAGGAAAGGTCATCGGCTCCGATACCTCCAGCACCAAGACTTGTAGAAAGGAAACAGCTTCTTGTACGAGACTCCTAGGGCCAACACATCCACTCTAGAAATAAAGGAGGATGGAATGACATCCATTATGATCTGCATCTTGACAATGACTCATTATAAGACTCCAAATGATGTCTAAAGAACTAGAGAACCTAAGGGAGGAGACAGAAGGAAGACATTTGGAAAATTCTCTCTCAGAAAAGTAACTGGTAGCCATAGCCGGCGTTAGGCACCCGCGAAACCCGCAGCCGCGGGGAGCCCCCCGATTACTTACCCGCAAATAAGGGCCCCGATGGTCCGACCGGTGTTTACGTTGCTTCGGCTCCTCGTGGACATCTAGCTGCTCCATCATCATCATCCGCGGGTTACTTACTGGTCCAACCAGCGTGTACTTTGCTTCGGCTCGGCTCCTCGTGGATGTCTAGCTGCTCCGTCGTCGCAAAAATTCAAACTGCATTTCTGTTTTTTTTTTTTTTTTGTTTGTTTTTTTTTGATTGGCTGGCAAGCTGCACTCAATCAGGTCCGCTCGCTGAAACAAGGGATCTGATTGGTTGCAGCAGCCTGCGAACCAAGTCCCTTTGTTTTTTTTTTTTGTTTGTTTTTTTTGATTGGCTGGCAAGCTGCACTCAATCACGTCCGCTCGCTGAAACAAGGGATCTGATTGGCTGCAGCAGCCAGTGAACTAAGTCCTTGTTTTTTTTTATTTTATTTTATTTTTTATTTTTTTTTTTAAGTAGGAAGTGATGAAGCAAGGACCTGATTGGTCCTTGCAAATCACTTCCTGCACAAACTGCCTTTAAAAAGGCACCTGCAGCTAATAAGGATCACTTCTCTTGTTTTTCAACAGAGGAGTGTTTCTTATCAGCAGCAGAGTGATCGAGCAAGGTTTGGACCAGCGTAAGGACGGACAGCAGGAACGGATCAGTGGTGGATCAAGCCTTTGCAGTGGTCGTGGTTTGTGGATTATACGCTTTTTAAACTGTCCTTTTAAGGGCAACTTCTGAAAAGGTCTAACAAACTGTCCTTTTAAGGGCAACTTTTGAAAAGGTCTGACAAAACTGTCCTTTTAAGGGCAACTTCAAAGGGACTGAGTGGTCTGAGGAAGGTAAGCAGAGCAGGAGAGCCTTCAGTCGTGAACAGGGTGCAGAGTATTGGAAGCAGCCTTCTGTGGAAAGCAAAAAAGGTAAGTTTTTGGGTTTAGTTTTAACTTTATTTTTTGTGGGGGATGGGTGATTTTTTTTTTTTTTTGTTCATATTTCTTGTGTTTGTGCATATTTCTTGTACTAAGAGGTTTGGGGGAGTGTGGGCTGCGGTTGCATTAGTTTTATTTTCGTTTTGTGTACAGTTTTTGTGCTAGGAGGTTTGGGGGGGTGAGGACTGTAGTGGTACCAGTTTTATTTTGGGGCTGTGGTTGTATTAGTTTTATTTTGGTATTGTGTAGAGTTTTTGTCCTGAGAGGGTGGGGGTCAGGTTGTGGTTGTACCAGTTTCGTTTTATGTCCGTGTGCTGGTGGTAAGAGGATGGGGGGTGAGGGGCTGTGGTTATACCAGTTTTACTTTAATCATTTTACTATACTCATTTTACATTTGTTTTCTGGATAGTGTGGGATAGAATCCATTTTCAGTGGATGCCCAGGGAGAAATGCTTTTTAGTATATGTGCTAGAAATATGTAAAATAATTTGGCTTCTGTTTTATATGAGGGACAACATAAGGGAATGTGAAGTGTAATATACATTTAATTTTGATTGCCCATTGGTTAGGAAAGTGTATAACATATTTGGAGCAAGAGGATTTTGTTTTGGCAGTATCTATGCTGTATATGTAAACGGTAGAGAGAATGGGATAGGGGTGATGAAAAGGAGGGGAGATAAATAATGGGACAGAGAAGGACATTGTAGTTGGCTAGAGCAGGGATAGGTGGGCAGTCTTGTGGGCTAGAGCAGGGATAGGTGGGCAGTCTTGTGAGATGCTGCTGTCTAAGTCAATAGTATTGGGTGTATGGGGGTAAGTGGCAAGTAAAATATTGGTTGAGAATGAATGCATTCCTCTAGGAGTTTAGGTAGTGGGGGAAGAATTGCTCTTGGTCTATAATTTAAGTTCGCTCAAGCTTCCACCTTTGTGCAAGGGTATAATGTCTATTTTCCAGATGGTTGACATTAACTGCTCAGTAATGGATCTTTTAAGTATTCAGGATAAGAACTGGCTTCAACTGCTACTTTTTAAAACTGCTGGTAGATTGTCAACTGAATTTGTAGTAGGTTTTGAGTTTAACACATTTGTTAAACGCTGTTCTGCTATCTAGGTTTATAGTATTGTTTTACACTATCCCTGCTGTTGCACCTTGTTCTGTAGTTATTTTGGCTGTTTGAATTGTGCTGAGAGGTTAGGAGGTTGATGGGGCATGTACGTTGCTTAAAATGCATAATGTTGGGAGGGTGGTTTGCAGCTGTGAGAATGTTGCTGTTGAAGGCATAGATGTTTTGAATGTATACTAATGCAAGCCTTGTTACACTACTATTGCATATAACTGCAATGTTCTAATCACTGATGCAATAACTGCAATGTTTTCGTTGTCCGTACTTAATGTGTTGAAAGTTTGGGAGTGTGGTTAGGACCTGTGAGAATGTTGTAGTGTTCAATGTTTGACTGGAGCCTTTTTAATAGGGGTCATGTAATAGGACATTGTTAATGCTACGCCTATGTTTTTGGTTTTCACTTTATCCAGGAATATTGCACATCGCCGGGGGGGGGGGGGGGGGGGATGTACTCGTATCTTAATGCATGCTAATGCAAATACTGTTCTGTTGAGGGTTATAGTACTGTTTAAATATCCCTAGTGTTACAGCTTGTTCTAAGTTATTTTTAGCTGTTTGGATTATGTAATTTGGAATATGCTGGCGCCTGTACATTGTTTAAAAAGCCCAATGTTGGGAGAGTAGTTAGTGGCTGTGAGAATGTTGCAGTGTTCAATGTTTGCCTGAAGTTTTTTAATGTGGGGCCACACACACGTAGCACATTGTTAATGCTACGCCTATGTTTTTGGTTTTCACTTTATCCAGGATTATTGTGAATCGGCTGGTGATGGTGGGGATTCTGCAGAATGTACTCGTATCTTAATGCATGCTAATGCAAATACTGTTCTGTCAAGGGTTATAGTATTGTTTAAATATCCCTAGTGTTACAGCTTGTTCTGAGTTATTTTTGGCTGTTTGGATTATGTAATTTGGAGGATGATGGAGCCTGATATCTTAATACATGCTAATGTAAACACTGTTCAGCTGTCTAGGTTTATAGTACTGTTTAATTATCCCTGATGTTACGCCTTGCTCTGCAGTTATTATTGACTGCCTGAATTATGCTCTTTGGAAGTTGAGAGAACTTGTGCATTGTTTACCATACCTAATGTCAGGAGAATAGCTGTGAGAATGTTGCAAAAGGTGTGGATGTTCGAATGTATACAAATGCAACCCTGTTACGCTACTATTGTTTACCAACAATGTACTAATGCAATGGCTTACTTTTCATCATTGTCCATACTTATTGTGTTGAAAGGTTTGGAGTGTGGTTAGGGCCTGTGAGAATGTTGCAGTGTCCATTGTTTGCTTGGAGTATTTTTAATAGGGGGGCACAGACTGTAAGCACATTGTTTATGCTATGCATTTTTGTTTTCACTTCACCCAGAATTCTGCCTAGACTTGGGGGGGTTAAGAATTCCGCAGAATGTACTGATATCTTAATGCCTGCTAATGCAAACACTGTTCTGCTATCTGTTTATAGTGCTGTCTAACTGTTCTTGATATGCTTTGTTGCAATGACTTATTTTTATGGTCCATAGCTATTGTATTGAAAGTTTGGGAGTGTGGTTAGGGCCTGTGAGAATGTGGCAGTGTCCATTGTTTGGAGTTTTTTTGTAATGGGGGGTGTCACAGACTGTAAAGCACATTGGTAATTTTTTTCACTTCGTCCAAAATTGTGCCGAGATGGGGGGGGTAAGAATTCCACAGAATGTACTGATGTCTTTAATGCATACTACTGCAAACACTGCTCTGCTATCCAAGTTTTTTGGCTGTCTGAATTAAGTTGACAATTTTAGGAGGTTGATGGGGCCTGTGAGAATTGTGTCCAGATGTTGTTTGGTTTTTAGCCTGTTCTCTCTCAATGATTGCATAGCACAATGTGGACAGCTGAGGCTACTAACAGAAATGGACTTCTTGTTTCATACCCTCCACGTAATGCATGGTACATTCCTTGGATTTATGCTTTTGTACATTGATCCTGTGCTAAGAGGGGTTGTGGGAATGTCATTCTCCCAGTCTGTGTGCCACTTCATCCTTCACACATGAGGTTTTCTAGCAAATCCATGATTTCACTCCTTTGTTCAAAAAATGATTTTGATTTGTTCAAGTCTGCTAAGAGATTGTGAGGAAGTGGGCATGTGTAGTCTGTATTGTACCGTAACATTTTTCTTGCCACACTTTGGTGTGTTCCCCTTCAAACTTGTGCCTCTCCTAGTTCTTTCAGACTTTAGTCTAAGAAGCTTGTAATATCAATCTTTTGCAACATTTGTGGCCTCTTCACATGTTTAGGGGGATGACAGGAGAATAATTGTGTAGAAAAAGCTGACGTTCACCTCTAGTGATAGATATTTAACATGAAACTGTAACCTGGGCCTCTCATTACTTGTTTGTGCCTACTGGTTAGTCATTCTTCAGTCTTTCTGCCTGCAGTGCAATAGACTGTCAATGCAAGTCATTAAGCATTTATGACCAAAGGACTCTGCATATGTAGTAATTCTGCTTTACTTCCATTCCCAGTTAGAGATGAAGCGTACATATTTGTCAGGAGCAGCAAAAAGAAAGCTTCAGCAGCAGAGGAATGAGGATGCAGAGAGACAGGGTTCCATTATGAAATTTTTCTGTGACTCATCGGCGAGGGGAGATTCAGGAAAAACTCTGCCTTCGGGACAACACAATGGTTATGAATTACAGTCTGACCACTGTGAGGCCAGCATCCTTTCACTAGAAAGTAACCACTCTCTTGCGGCCACACCACAGGCTACTTCCTGTGGACCTACAGCCATTACCATGGGTGAAAGCACGGCAGCAAATGCAGACTCACCTGAGGTGTTGCCTGGATCACCAGACTTTGATACAGAAGGAGCCCATACTTCCGTAGTGACAGATGTGGCCTATGACTTGCAGGGAGTGTCTGGTACATCTCTGGAGGATCTAGGGACTTGGCCAGACTTGATTAGGGATGAGTTTAGGGTAGCTGCCATTCAGCATGGACCTGTGCAAGTGGTGTTAACACAGTTCCCAGTCAATGAGCAGAAAAGATTTACATCTGAGAACTATTTCCATGTGCTGCCTAATGGAGCGAGAGCAAAACGCACTTGGCTGACATATTCGGTCTCAAAGGATGCACTGTTTTGCTTTCCATGCAAATTGTTTGGACATTCTAACCATCTTCTCAGGTCAGGTGGTTACAAAGCATGGAGAGAGATGTCCAAAGCTTTACACAGCCATGACAGAGCGCCAGAGCATATGGCATGCATGATGAAGTGGAAGGAACTGGACAACAGAATAAAGAGTAGGCAGACTATGGATGATGAGACAAGCAGTGGTTGAAAAGGAGAACTCACTGGCGTGGTGTCTTAGAAAGCATTATTGCTGTTGTCCAGTACTTGGCAGAACGGAACATGGCATTCCATGGTACAACTGATGCCCTGGACACCTATGACAATAGCAACTTCTTAGGTCAAGTGCAACTTTTGTCGCAGTTTGACCCTGTCATGGCTGAACATTTGCGTCGTATTCGTAATAAAGAGATAATGGATCACTATCTTGGGAAGGACATACAGAATGAAGTTATCCAGTTGATTGCAAATGCTATTTTAAGGATCATAGTAGGGAAGGTGAAGGACGCTAGGTACTTTTCTGCGATTCTTGATTGCAGGCCAGATATCAGCAATCAAGAGCAAATGACTGTAGTAGTTCGGTATGTGGACATTTCACAGACTGCAGCCACAGTTGAGGAACATTTTCTGGGATTTGTGCCTGTGAATGACACAACTGGGGCAGGACTGACAGAAGCTCTTCTTCAGACTCTTCAAAATCATCAACTGGACATTAATGACCGTCGAGGACAAGGATACGACAATGGCAGCAACATGAAGGGGAAACGCGCTGGACTGCAGGCCCGGATAAAACAGATGAATTCAAGGCCTTTTTATGCGACGTGTGCCTGCCATAATTTAAATCTTATAGTTAGTGATGGAGCACATTCATCAGTACAGGCAGCGTCATTCTTTGGATGTCTGCAGAACATTTACGTACTCTGTTCAGCATCAACAAGCCGATGGCAGATCTTAAAACGGCACACAAATGTCACTGTGAAGCCACTGTCGGAGACTCGCTGGGAATGCAGGATAGACTCTGTCAATGCAGTAAGATTTCAGTTGAAGGGAGTCATTGAGGCATTACAGGAGATAGGGCAAGCAGTATGTACAAATGATGCTGCAACATATCAACAAGCAAGAGGACTGTGCTCAGAACTTGTCATACCAGTTCATTGTATGTTTAGTGGTTTGGTATGATGTGCTGACAGAGGTAAATCGTGCAAGCAAAGTTCTGCAGAGTCCATCTGTTGATATTTCAACATGTGTCAAAGTGCTGGCATCCACTATGGACCTGCTTAAGAATTACAGATAAACGGGATTTCAACATGCCATGGGCGAAGTCTCCAAGACAGCGGAAGAACTGGATGTTGGCACCACATTTCAAGAAAAGAGACGAAGGAAAGTAAAACGGTTCTTTGACTATGAAGGAGGAGATGAGACTGTACAGGATCCAGCGGTAAAATTCCGTGTAGAGTTCTTCAATGTGCTGCTGGACACAACAATCCAATCATTTACTGACCGGTTTCAGCAGCTTTCAGAGTTTGATAAGGCCTTTGGATTTTTATCAAATATGAAAGCCTTGAGTGATGTTGCAGAAGACACACTGCTGCAACACTGCAAGGCTCTGAAAGAACAACTGACTGACATAATAAGTGGCCACTGTGGTATTGATGACTCTGACCTTGGACACGAACTTAAAAGCCTTTCTCGAATGATTGATAATGAATCATCACCACTGACTGTGTTAAATTTCCTTATTCGCAACCACTTGCAAGACATATATATATATAAATACTTATGTTTCACTGCGCATTTATTTGACTGCGCCTGTTACAGTGGCTACTGCAGAACGCAGCTTTTCTAAGCTGAAACTCATAAAGACATACCTGCGTTAGTCAATGAGTCAGGAGAGACTTTCAGGCTTAGCTGTGCTCTCAATTGAGCATGAAGTGGGACAAAGTGTATCACATGGCAGCCTCATTGAAGATTTTGTCCGGAAGAAAATTCGTAAGATCCCAGTAAAACTGTAGATTAGGTATGTGCTCATATTTCCTTTCCAGTAATCTTTTATAATGCTGTCGGGCAGTAATTTCAGGTAGTACTTTAGTGTGGCTTGTATGCTGTGTATTCGACTTTTTTTGTTTACGTACCTCCAACAGGTAGGACCATGAGGATGGAACTAGCAGGATGTTAGGCAAAGGCAGCTAGGAGCAGCTGGACTCGTCGGGAGTGGCAGGACTTGTCGGGAGCAGAAGGACTCGTGTGGAGCGGCAGGGTAGTGGCAGGACTCATCAGGATGGCAGGACAGTTGGGAGCAGCAGGACTCTTCAGGGGCTAGGACAGAAGCGAAGGAAGAACAGACAAGTGGCAACAGTCAGAAGCTGAAGAGGTAAATGCATATGGAAGATGAATGCCACTTTGGTATCCATTTTCTTTCTGGGTTTGAGTCTGCCTGTGTCAGACTTACTAATCCCCATTACTCTCGTGTGCATGGGTTTGAGTCTGCCTCAGGCTCAGTAATCCCCATGGCTTTCTTTTGGGTTTGTTTGGGTTTGAGTCTGCCTCAGGCTCTGTAATCCCCATGACTTTCCCTTCTATGTTGTCTGTAGTCTTTTCTGTGTCCCATAGCTGTGTTGTGTACATATGCAGTGTGACTGTTCTGCATGTCAGTAATTGTGTGGGTGTTCATGTTCAGTCTTGCTGTAGTGCAGTCTTTTATCGTGTGTGTGGGAGTCTGTGTGTGTGTGTGTGGGAGTCTGTGTGTGTGTGTGTGGGGGAGTCTGTGTGTGTGTGTGGGGGAGTCTGTGTGTGTGTGTGTGTGGGGGGGAGTCTGTGTGAGTGTGTGTGTGTGTGTGTGTGTGTGTGTGTGTGTGTGTGTGTGTGAGTCTGTGTCTGTGTGTGTGTGTGTGTGTGTGTGTGTGTGTGTGGGTCTGGGTCTCGCTCTGTGTGTGTGTGGGTCTGGGTCTCTGTGTGTGGGTCTGGGTCTCTGTGTGTGTGTGGGTCTGTGTGTGTGTGTGTGTGTCTGGGTCTGTGTGTGTGTGTGTGTGTGTGTGTGTGTGTGTGTGTGTGGGTCTGGGTCTCTGTGTGTGTGGGGTCTGGGTCTCTGTGTGTGTGTGTGGTCTGTGTGTGTGTGTGTGTGTGTGTGTGTGTGTGTGTGTGGGTCTGTGTCTCTGTGTGTGTGTGTGTGTGTGTGGGTCTGTGTCTCTGTGTGTGTGTGTGTGTGTGTGTGTGTGTGTGTGTGTGTGTGTGTGTGTGTGTGTGTCTGTGTGTGTGTGTGTGTGTGTGTGTGTGGGTCTGTGTCTGTGTGTGTCTGGGTCTGTGTCTCTGTGTGTGTCTGGGTCTGTGTCTCTGTGTGTGTCTGGGTCTGTGTCTCTGTGTGTGTCTGGGTCTGTGTCTCTGTGTGTGTGTGTGGGTGTGTGTCTGGGAGTCTGTGTACCTCTGTGGGACTGGCTACCTTGATGCGGTACAGAGGCTTGCCGTAATGTAACAACATTGCTACTAAATGCCAGTCAATGTGGGTGTCTTTGGGGAGTCAGTGTAGGTGTCTTTGTGTACCTCTTTGGGACTGGATACCTTGATGCAGTACAGAGGCTTGTCATAATTTAACATTGCTACTAAATGCCAGCTGTAGCTCTTTATCTCATGTCACAAAATCTGGACAAAGCCACAGATAATGGGGTTCCAGCCCCAAAGATCTGGGCAAATTTTAAATATTGCTGTTATAAACTGAATGTTAGAATAAAAGGTCTTGCCATAGATGTTCTGAAGGGTATATGAAGTTAAACTGAAATGCCTGTCATTTAATGAATTCAGTCATCAATGACTGCCACAAAAAATCCAGAAAACTCTAAATTGAGGAACAGACCAAACAAGAGTCACATCTGGACATTCTTTGAAAATCTGGGCAGTTGAGTATGCAGTCAGTGTCTGCATCTGTGAGTGGCAACCTTGCTATGGTACAGGGGTTTCATAATGTCACATTGGTACTCGATGCCAGTCAGTGTATGCACCTGTGAGTTGCTACCTTGTCATGTGCATCTGAGTCGCTACCTTGCTGTGGTACAGGGGTTTATCAGGATTGTAACATTGGCACTAAATGCTAGTCAGTGTGTGCGCACCTGTGAGTAGCTACCGTGCTGTGGTACAGGGGGTTGTCTTAATGCAACATTGGTATTAAGTGTCAGTCAGTGTGTACCTGTGATTAGCTACCGTACTGTAATATAGAAGTTTATCATAATGTAACCTTGGTACTAAATGCCAGTCTGTGGCTTGGCACAAATTCTTAATGATCTGAATGTAGTGACACTAGTGGTTAAATGGTGCTGGATGAGCTTGACAGGGAAGGAGGTGCAATGGCAATGTGGTCACGCTTGATGTTCTCTTGAGTAGGGCCCCCAACTTGAACCTTGCTGGGGGCCCTCAAAATGCTAGCACCGGCCCTGCTGGTAGCTATCCTCCTGGGAGACTAGTCTAGAATTGCTATGGTCTCAGAGTCAGATGGCCCCCACACTAGAGGAGTGCATTTCTGAAATTACCAGAGTCACTCCTCAGACTGAGGAACTTTAGCTGAGGAAGAAAGGACAGGCTGAGCAACATCTAATCTCTTCTTCTCTCTGTCTTTTTCTCTTTCTCGCTTACTCTCCCCATTTATCTTTTTCAACCTGGGTAGAAGAAGACAAGGGACCTTTCACAACCAACTTGTTTTTCTGATCCTAGATAGAGCATGGGTCAAAGCCCTTACAGATTAAATGGGAGGCAGTCAATTGCTCTTTCCCCAGACATGCCACATGCTGAAGTGGAATCCTGTGGCTGAACTGGATACACTTCCTGATGAATTTACCTGTAATCAGAAACACCTGCTAAAAACACTGCAATTACTGAATCACTACAGGACTACTATACCAACTGTAGCAGCAGCAACAACAATAATAGGAACAGGAAATAAGTCTGCACTGCATGGAAAGAAAGGAGCCAAAATATTTGTCTAGGGCCAAAACAGGTAACCATGAGAGATGAAAGGAAAGAAAGAACTTTAACAAAACTCTGCACTTATTGTAGGGAATATGTCTTCTCACCTGAAGTGGCAAATGAGATCTTGGTAATTAGAGGGTAGAGGTGCATCATGATAGTACAGAAGGAGCTTGAACATTTTGCAGTAGCTTCAGGATGCCAAGATGGATCTGCCTGATGGATTTTCTCATCAGTCAAACTGGATGGACAGAATAATGTGGGATCAATACACATTGCCAATATAGTTTGCTGTAGGACCTACAAATGACACATTAGAACTGCCCGTGAATGTCAAGAATACAGATGCTCTGGTCCTCAGTGGAATCCTTCCTTCTCCAAGAATGATGCCTAGGTACAAAGAAAAGATAACTGGCTTCAACAACTGATTAAATAGTTGGTGTCATTCCAGGGGGTTCAGTATGTTTTAACATGGGAAGAGATGCCCGACAATCACACTTGCTTTGCAAAGGATGACCTGCACTTCTTGTTCCAGGGCTTCTGCATACTAGCTAAAGCCCTACCCCATAGTGCCTTTTGATGTAATAGCATCAGCTGCCTGATTTTTACCACTGACAACCTGATGTCAGTCTTGGAGTAACAGCAACTGATGCAGAAATACTAAGCCTCTGGTATTCGGGTCGACCGTGGGCTACCCCTGGCAGGATAACCCAAATGTGATGACTGCAACAGTGAAACACGAAGAACATCTGCAAATCACACTAAAAAGGTCCAACCATCAATTTATAGCCTGTTACAGTACATCCTCTATGCCCCCTGAAATTGTATAAGGTTCCTATACGTGCTTGATAAACCCGCTATAAACAAGAACTGCATTGTTTTGGGAGACAAACTACTCCTCAATAAACTGGAGTGCCTATACCTCTACTATAGGATATGCCCAAAACGTTTAGTTTTAATAAGCAAAAACTTTCTAGACCAGAATATTAATAAAACCACTAGAAATCATAATATTCCTGACCTTATCCTTACCATTAGGACTTCTTCATGTACCTTCTCCTGGCATCTCTTTCCACTGTTAAATCAGATGGAAAACTAGTCACCTTCAACTTTCAAATCTCTAAAGCCACTGAAACCACTATCAGAATTCAAGGATTTCAAATGGACTGATCTAATCAAATTCTATGACAAGGTTTCAAAATTCACGTATAGTGGCATCACCCCAGATGTTATCAGGGCAGGTAGTTTCATAGAGAACTTAAGATACAGAACTGGAGTCCAAAGTGGACCAAAATAAAAATAGGAAATTTAAAAACAAACCACCCTGGTGGTCCACCAACTTAAACTCTACAATAAAAAGAAGAAAAAACTCCTATTATGCATGCAGGCAGTCTAAAGACCCTCATATATCAAGATCATCAGAAAATTGAGAAAAACATGACGATACTTTTAGGTCAACTAGAACTACCCATGAACCTAGGTTACCATCTGAAGCTAAAGACAATTACAAATCGTTCACTAGCCATGCTAGGAAACTAAGACATAACACCCAACAGTGCTCTGAACTTATTCATAACAGCACTATCTACTCTGATCCAGTAGACATTCCTTTAATCAGTGGAAACTTTACCCGAGACAACTATCAAAAACCCATTTATTCTTGGATCTCCCAGACACCTCACCATCACTAACGAACATGTACTGAAGGTGCTCTCCAAGACTAAAAATAATTCCTTAATGGGACACTATAATATACATGTCTGTTTAATAAACAGCACTAAATTATTGGCAAAGCCACTCAAACTATGTAACCCAAGTTGTCGCCAAAGTTTGGAGTACAGCAGCAGTGATGCCACTCTACATGGGTGACTCCAACACTGACCCTGGGAATTATAATCCCATCAGCTTGAAAACTCCTATATGCAAAGCCATGGAACATGTTATAACAGACTTGATAAACTGTAATATTAAACATTTCATCAGGCTAGACCCACAGTAGTTTGGCTTTGCCAAGGGTAGCCTATCTAATGAACCTGGTTAACTTTTTGACTAGGTAACAATGGCTGTTGACAGTGGTCATGCTGTCCATACAGCATACCCTGATCTAGCCAAGGGATTTGACCCCACCACCACGCTAGCATAGTTACTAAGCTTAATGCATTAAAAATAGAGCCCTGTGTGGTAAGATACATAGTAAATTGCCTAAAAGACAGAATCTATACAGTGCAGGTAGAAGATGCCTTATCAAAGAGTACAAAGGTGACCAGTACTGTTCCAAAGGACTCTGTCCTTGGCCATCTTTTGCTCAGCATTTACTTTTTTATCTCTAGATCATGAACCTAGACCTCTGGATAACCCAGTTTGCAGAAGACTAAATAGGTAGTCACTGTCAAGCTCCCTTTGATGAAAAAGACCTTCGACAAGAACTTAACACTTGTAAACACCTGCTGTACTAAAAATGGGCTCAAATTAGAGAGTAAAAAATGCAATACTGTTACATTTGGTAAACAACCCCCCACCCCCAGCATACAACATACACAACACCCCACTCCAAAATGAGACTGTTGTTAAAGACCATGGAACATGGGTTGATTGCTCCCTCTCCTTTGACCTTCATGTAGTGACATCAGTCAGAAAGTTCCTCTTCTTAACACAGCCAATTGCCAAAGGAATATTATCCAGATCTAAAAAGGGTCACTGCCCCCTTATATTCAGCATCAATTAGGGCTAATTGCTGAACACAACAACCTCTTTGGGATGTACCTCATTAAACATATCAATCAATTAGAACGACCCCAGAGGTTCCTACTAATCACTAGCTTAAAATCCCTAAACTACCAAAATGTCCATAAGCACTGACTATTACGTCTCCTATACAATTCTGAGAAAAGATCTATGTCTTCTCTTCCATGACATTAGGGTCTCGGTGATCCTGGATCTCTTGCATCTCCACAATCAAATAGTTCCACAAATACCAGAATCAGGGATCTAAAATTTTCATCAGCAAATAAAGTATGGTGGAATGATAAGTTAATTATGCAGCATTTTCCCCACATCTGGAATAAACTTCTGCTGCAAATTAAGCAGTGTGATACATTATCTTCCTTCAAATGGGAACTGAATAACTGGATGGGTATTCACAAATTCAACCCTGACTTGACTGGGCTAGCCCTCCTTGAAAAAGGAGGTACAGTACAAGGCTGGGTACTGTCAAGGTGTAGATGCTTGCCAGACTCTGTTTTTTTTGTAATTCCTATGATTTCTACATACATGCATTCAGACTGAAAATACTGTAAATATTATCTACTTATTGTGTACCTATCTTTTCATATTGTGTGTGTATGTATATTCGTGTGGTGTGTGTGTGTGTGTGTGTGTGTGTGTGTGTATGTATGTATGTATGTATGTATGTATGTGTGCATGTATATGTGTATATATATATATATATATATATATATATATATATATATATATATATATATATATGTGGATCTACTTATGTTCATTGAAAACATATTTTTTCGAAGAACAGAATTACGAACATACACCAGCAAAAGTGCACTTTTGCGAACACCGGTTCACTGAACCAGAAAACAAAAACAGAAAAACCCTGCAAACACACTTTTGCAAAGGGGCATGTCCCCCTGCACCCCCCCCCCACACCCCCTACTTATATATGCTAACTCTGAGATCACACTATAATGGGGAAACAGGTATATTTCCTTAACCCCAGTGTACCGTTTTTCGGTGAAGTGGGTAAGTGTGTTTGCAGGGTTTTTCTATTTTTGTTTTCCGGTTCAGTGAATCTGTGATATATATATAATGTATGATCATGTCTCAAAAGGGCCTTTGGACTATTCTACTGAATTCTCAATTTATGGAAGTTTATCAATGGTAGGATTTTTCTGGGAGGTGTTAAATGCTGTTCTCAGACTACTGAGGTAAAACTGCTTCTTTCTTATGTGACATCTGAAATCTTACCAGTGGATAAAATAAATTAAAAATCAGCATAGAGGGTGACGTATAGTGTCAAATCTGATCACTGGCACCCATCCACACTGTGGATGATCTTAATATGACCACTGGCACCAATTGGTCTAGAGTATGAGCAGCAGTATGAACTCTGACCACAGGCACACATCAGCACAGAAAATAATCTAAATCTGACCACTGGCACCCATCAGCATACAGGATGTGCTAAATCAGATCACAGGCATTAAATCTGTTACAGACACCTGTCAGTATACAGATTTGACCTGCAAAACACAACTTTCACAAATGTTCAGGCTGCAAAGTGTCTCCTCTTGGCTATGTTGCTAAAGAAGAAATTCATATAAAGGGATGTATCCTAAGACAGAAGCAGTTTATCTTCATGTTCAGCAGGACCCCAGTGTTAAGTTGGTTTTTAGTAGATTCAAAGACAACCCTTAATCAGGCATTGAAAATAGTACTGCAGGGTCCTTTACATCTTCTCTGAGTTTTTCTTCTCATTTTGTCTACCAGTCTGCACAGCCTCTCAGCCAAAGTTTTGCAGCACTAACACCTTTGTGCACACTCAGCAGTGCAAGGAAATAGGGTATAAAATGGGCTGTTGGCAATGATTATTCTTTCACTTCTGCAAGGGACGCTGCCATCAATCAGCACTGCTCATCAACCCCAAAGCAAGGGAGGTTGTCTCCCCTGTTTGCATTAGGGAAATTGCACCTACCTAGTGTGCTCCCTAATGCAAATCACCATCTCTATCCCCTGGGAGTAGTGATTGGCCCATACCCCTACATTTCCCTCCTTCTCTGGCTGGTTCTTCTAATAGCGGGGCTGCTAAGCAAACTCCAAACACCTGGGTCACAGTCAGGGCTCCATCCTTCTGTGCCGCAGAACTAGGTTGCATCTCCTTTAAGGGGAGTGTCTCGCTGGAGCATTTGTCCACATATGGGAAGATGTGACTTTCCCAGTCATAAGGTGAGTGAATAATGGTGCCAACCATGTGTTAAACACACTGTGTAGAGTGAAAATATCAGAGAGCAAGAAGGTGAACTGGACCTGTTCCTGTCCTGTTTTGAAGTACAGGAATTAACCATTTTCCTTGTGGACTGGAATATTCAGGTAGGTATTCTTCAAATCCAGAGAGACCATAAGGGTGTCTGGCATCATTAAACGTAGTAGGTCCAGTAGAGCTACTACACTGAATCAGATTTCTTTACAGAAATTGTCTTCACTCTGTATGGTCCAGAATGGGTAATAGGGCCTGTTCTTTGGAATCAAGAACAGTCTATAATAGAACCCTCTGTATGGATTTGCAAATACAGAGCTGAGACAAAACTGTTGTGATTAATCCATCAGATTTAATGGGAAGCATTTCTAGGAAAGGATGGAATGTTCTTAATTCTATTTTGTACCTTACTGATGCAACCTCCCTTAATCATTTGACCAGTCAGTTGGAACCAGCTTCTTCTGAAGTAGGAAAGTCTTCCTTCCAGATGGTGGAAGGGAGGAGGTTGGATGAAGGGGGAGGAACTGGATAGTCAGTACCACTTGTCAACATCCGAGGAGGGTGGAGGTTTACTATTACTCCTCCTCCTCTACCAGCTGGCCTGCCTTAACCTCTACCACCTTTCCAGCTCTCTTTCTTTTAAAGATGCATTATTTTGCTAAAACGTTCTGCCTTTTTTGCAGTAAAAAATGCCTGCTGGGATAATTTGAAATTTAGCTGGGAAAGGGTGGGGGGAAAAAAAAGCTACTTTACTGATGCCACAGTCTTCCTACTCTTCTTCTTCAGATTCTTAAGATTTTCCTGAGAAGGGGGAGACGTCCACTATAGCAGCAAAGGTGTAAGGCGGAAAATGGTGTGCTGGGCTAGATATTGGTAAAACTGGCAAGATTCTAGTAAGAATAACTGGAACATTAACTTTGAAGTTTATATCATTTAAGAAAAAAATTCAAAGGAAGAAAAACTTCATAAAGGATAAAAAAAGTGGAAAGCTTCTCAACATGTTGAGTGCCAGACAGAAAAGTAGCCAAAGGAACAAGAAAATCAAGTAGACCTTTCCTGGCACTTTAGAACAGAAAGTAGATCAGATGCATATGGAAATTTCAAGATAAGCAGTTCATGGATGGATTACATTGCCAGCAATAATAGAAGGATTCAAGAGGTAGAAGAAACCCTCTCTAAAAGTTAATGAAAATAGACAGTGAGCTGTGAGAATTGATCTGTAATGTGATGAACTGCTTCAAAAAATAACTGAAATGGAAGATAGACCTCTTTGTCCTCTTTGTTCTCCAGGAGCCATAGGTAGGGAAAAGGAGGGTGGGATGTAAGAATGAAGGCGAGATGGACAACAAACATGGAACATTATGGTGAGTACATAACTTCTTTATGTTAGGTTGTCCTATCTCACCTCCATTCTTACTGGTTGGGACAGCATACCCAGCACCATATTCCTTGGGTGGCTCACGGTGTATATTCTTCAGGACAGTGGACACAAAGGAGGCCCTGTCCCTGGAGGCCAAATCTACTTTGTAATGAGTGATAAAGGTATGAGGCCTTGCCCAAGTCGCAGCACCACAAATGCTACCAAGTGGCAGCCTAGCTCAAAAGGCAGAAGAGGTTGCCATAGCTCTTGCAGAATGATCTTTGACTTTAAAGGGGAGAAATTTGTTATTAGAATTATATATAAAAGTAATACAATCTGAGAGCCATTTTGAAAGTATGACCTTAGACATACAGGCACCTTGCTTTGCTTCTGAAAAGGACACAAATAACTGATCAGATTTCCTGAAATCCTTTGTCCTATGTAAGCAGAAGCGTAACTGTCTGTACATCCAGTTGGTGAAGCTTACATTATGCCTTGTTGCCATGGTTTGGGAAAAAATGGTAAATCTATAGACTGATTTAGGTTAGACTGTGAGCATATTTTTGGCAGGAAGGATGGGTTTGTTCGAAGGGATTCTCTGTCTTTGTGAAAAAGTATATATGGTGGCTTGATCGACGATGCTTGCAGTTCTGAAACTCTTCTAGCAGAATTGATGGCAATCAACATACTTGTTTTCCACGTTAAAAATTTTAGATCACATGATGAGGCAGGTTCAAAGGGGGGAAGGATCAAACAGGACAGAACAAAGTTTAGGTCCCATGGTGGTAGGGGTGTTTTTACGGGTGGTTTTAAGTTAGTACCCTTCAGGAAGGCTTTGCATAGTTTGTGGGACATCAAGTCAGGGGCAAAATCGCTTATATGGAAATTAGACATTGCTGCTAAATGTACACGAAAGGTAGCTGCAGCTCCATCTTCATTAAATATTTTTTCCAGAAATTCGAGAACAGAAGTTATAGGAGCAGAAAAGGGGTCAATGTGTTTTGTCAATGCCCAGGAAGAAAACCTTTTCCATTTACTGATATATAATTTTCTCGTTGAGGCCTATGAAAAGAGATCAAGATATATTTGACTTGAGGGAGGTTAGGAAGCCTGACTATATTTGGAATTGGAGCAGCCAAGCAGTCAATTTGAAGGTTTAAAGACGAGGGTGGAGCATTCCAGACGTATGAGTCAGAAGGTCTGGAACTGAGCCCAAAACCCACGGCTCCTCCTGAAGATGAGGCCAAAGGAAGAGGAACCAAATCTGACAAGGCCAGTATGAGGCAATGAGAATCAGCTTTCTTCCCAACGAGCTGGCTTTCTAGAGAACCTTGAGTATTAGAGTAAAGGGAGGGAAGAGATAAAGAAGTCCCGCGGGCCAATCGTGTACAAGTGCATCCATTGATGACTCACCCGGAGGAGGGATCATGGCAAAATAGCTGCTGCATTTGGCATTCATGGATGTGGCAAAACGGTCACAGCAAGGCTGGCACCATTTCTGAAAGGTCATCTCCGCTACCTCGTTTTACGGACTACTTGTGAGGCAAGAGAATTGCTCTGCTGAGTTTGTCTGCTATCACGGTGATTTCCTCGGGATGTCCATTGTTATCAGAAAGTGTTGGGATGAGATTGCCCACTGCCATACTCTGAGGGCCTCTCGACAAAGGGATAAGACCTGGTTCTTCCTTGTTTATGTACCAGACAACCGACATGTTGTCTGTCTGTATTGCAACTGTTCCTAGCAGGAGAGATTTGTGGAGTGCCTGCAACATCAAAAACACTGCTCTCATCTTTAGGATATTGATGTGCAAATGGGCCTCGTGATCTGCCAAGTGCCTTGGACTGTCCTTCCCAGATAAAGCCCCCCCACCCTATCTGGGAGGCATCCATGGTCACTGTGGCCACAGGCTGTAGGGAGAGAAAGGTATGTCCTGATGTCACGTGACTGGAGTGGAGCCACCAGCGAAGGTCCTTCTTGCAGGACTCGGTTAACAGAATTTGGTGAGACATGGGTAGTTCCTGCAAAGACCACTGGGTGAATAGTAGCCACTGCAGAATTGTCATGTTCAAGCGTGCTAGTGGAACTAAACTTATAGCTGCTGCCATGGTTCCCAAGACTTTCAAAACTGTCCTTGCCTATACTCTTGTTTTGGAGAGAAAGTTGGAGACTCGCTGTCTTAAAACTCTTTCTGCAGGAAGTTTTGCCATCATGTTCATTGCGTCTAGATTTGCTCCTATAAACACGATACCTTGCGATGGCAACAAGGCAGATTTTTCATAATTTACTGTGATTTCCAGGTGAGAGCAGAAAGAAAGACTGGTATCTCTTGATTCCAGTAGTAGATGCTTGGTGGTGGCAGTTAGGAGTCAGTCTAGATAAGGAAACACTTGGAATCCTAGATGTCTCAGGTGAGCCGTGACTACCGCCATGCACTTGGTGAACGGTCTAGGGGCTGTAATGAGACCAAAGGGCAGAGCTCGAAACTGGTAATGATTGGCTCCCAGACAGAAGAGTAGATGACTCCTGGATGACCTGTCCATCTTTATGTGGTAGTAAGCATCCTGGAGGTTTACAGAGCACATCCAACTGTCTTTTCCCAAAAAGGGAAGAATCGACTGCAGTGTTACCATCTGGAACTTGATCTTTTTTACTGAATCATTTAATCTGCTGAGATCCAAAACTGGTCTCCAGTCCCCTGCTCTTTTTGGCACTAAAAAGAATCTTGAGTAAGTTCCGGATCCTATTTGGTCTGCGGGGACTCTCTGGATGACTATTGTCTAGTAACTTTTGAATTTCTAGAGTTGCTTGATCCCTTTGATTGGGTGGAACGTTTGGGGTTTTCTTTATGTTTGGGACAGGAAGAGAAAAGGGTATGGAGTATCTTCTGGATATGATACTTTGTACCCACTTGTCTTTTATTATTTCCAGCCAGGCTTATAGGTATAAAGATAATCAAACCCAGACTGCCTCCAGAGATGGACAGATGGGCCTTCATTCAGAAGTGCTGAAAGGGCCCATCATGGAAAGAATCCCTGTTGCTCTGGTTTTGCAGACCCTCTCTGCCATGTGGACGGCGTCTTCCATTTGTACTTTCTCCTCTGCCCCTAGGTGAAGAGTCACCATGTGTCTTCTCTAAAACTCACTGGGACTTACGGAACCACATCTTTCCCCCCTTCTGGCCTTTTGGATAAGGTCTAGAAGGTACGGACAAACAGACTCCTATGGCAGAGAGATTTTCCTTGTTCACACCTGGTTAGCGTCTCCTTAACATTTGGCCTGAACAAGGGTGAGCCGTTGAATGGGGCATTAATAAAGGAAGGTTTGAAAGGTTCTGCAAAGTCGCATAAGCGCATCCAGGAATGTCTCCTTAGGGAAATTTCTGAACCCGCTGCTCTGTTTGCTCCATCTGCTGTATATGAAATGAGCCTTTTGGAGGAGTTAACCACAGAATTTAAGGTGGAGAACTGAGAGGAAACCCTGTCTGATATCCCTGCAGTTACCTGTACCTTGTAGATTATCTCCCAGCTCCTTTAGGTGATCTCTTTGTAGCCTTGTAAAATGCATCAGATAGTTCAGTGATCTGAGTACAAAAGTCGATGAAGAAAACATGCGCTTCCCGTATCTGTTCATCGTATGAGACTCCTTGTTCAGTGGTAGGACAGAGGAAGATGTTTCAGAAAGTTCCTTTGTCGTGGCTGCTGCCACCACCATAGCATCTACAGGGACATCCTTAGTCATGAAGTCTTTATCTGAAGGGGCTGTGATGAACTTGTTAGGCTTCCACTGCATCTGGAGACTCCCACTCCTTTCGACTAACTAGTTCCATAAGTTTGTCGAAAGGCGGAGACACGCAAAGGGCTGAAGGGTGAGACCCAAAGGCATTCAGGTAAACAGACTCCTCATCATAAGGGTTGATGTGCTTACAGCCGCCTCTCTGCTTAAGGATTTCTAGGATGTCTGCAAAGGAGACACCTTCAGAGGGCGACCGTGGGAACCCTTCTGACTCATCAAGGTCTGGGTCAGAGGTGATTGACTCCTCTGGGGAGTCCAAATGCTTAGTCTTGCAGTCTCTCTTATGAGGAACCTCTTCAGAAGCATATTCTGGAGAGGATTCGGAAGAGAGGGGTTCACCCAATGGGGCACTCTGAGGCCTAGGGTCTTCGCTAGTCTGTGGATGGTGTGGTGCAGAGATGGACGCTAGGTGCCTTGGAGACTAGAATGTCAGAACCCCTGAGTGGAGCTGTCTGAGGAGACAGCACCCTACACATCAGCTTGAAAGCCCCCCACACCCCTGATCCGAAGATGCCTCTGGTTCCGAAGAGCCAGAAAAAATACACAGAACTAAGGGGGGTTGGCTCTGAAGCCGATGTAGGAGCCAAGCACATCCATGCCGTAGCCCTGAGAGTAAGTTCCCATCTGACAAATGTCTGATCTGACTCCCCTCCCTGGACCCAACCAGAAAGCGTTGGCTTCTAGACTCCTCGGATGGAACAGAGGATGTCAGAGCAAACATCAGTTCCGAAGATACCAGGATGGATCTCAGTATCGATGGTTCCACAACAGCCAGTTCCAAGCATTCCGGCTGCAAGGTCCCGGGTCAGCACAGAGGAGGAATCAATGTCAGTTGGATAGTCTTGTCTAGCTCTGAATCCCTGTGGGTTGGAGCCAAAAGGAGTTTGGGCAGCGCTGGTGTCTTTAGAAGTATACGCACCACCCTATCCACATCATCATTTGAAAGACTCCTGGAGGACTTAAGAAGAGAGAGTAGGGAATGTGATTGACTGCAAAATAGGTGACCTGCTCAGAACAGGAGTAACTGGCTCCTGAGTTCAAATTCCACAGGCACCGAAACAGCTGGCACTGATGAAGGAGATTTTATCAGTTCCGAAATAGTCAGAGTCAGAGATACAATTTTGCTTACATTTTTAACAGGCTCCGATTGCCCCAAAGAGGGACAAGATCTTTTAGTGGATTTGTCCGATTTCAATGAAGGTGATTTTGCTGATCCTGAAGTGCCTGGACCTTCTTTTAGAGCTCCTTGGAAGGGGGACTTCAGTAAGTCTCTCACAATTAGCTTGTTTTTTTTCACTTTAGAAGCACTCTGGTGTTGAATGAATGAAATATCGAACATGACTCCTGAAGATGTACATTCCCAAGCAGTAGAAACAAACAATATGGGAGTCGGTTATCGACCTCTTCTGGCTGCATTTCCTACACTTTTTGAAGCCAGAAGGCTTAGTTTCCTTATGATCCTTGGACATGTTTAAAATCACACATACACACACAAAACTACAACAGCAGCAACTACTAAACACCTACAGTATAATATATAAAACATTAAACTTTTTTTTTCCAGAAACTTCAACAAAAAAGAGAAGGGAAAAAAGTTAGGTTGCCCTCTAACTAAAAATGGGCAGCGGTCGCCCTCTAATTTAAATGGGTTGACACCTTTCTATTTTTCTATAACAGTAACTGTAGGAAAACTTAACCGTGACAGGGAGAAACAACAACACAGCAACAAATTTTCTTAACTAACTACGATATCTACAAAAATAGTAAATGCCAACTTTGTTTTAAAGTAGAACAAGAAAATTTTTGAAAAAAGGGTAATAAAGTTTTGTTCACTTAGCCAGAGCCAAGATGGAAGCCTCCCATCTGTATAGCAGCAAACGAGTTCTGGGGAGTTTCACTAGAGCATGATGAGATAGGGATACAGCCACGAGTCGGTGGAAGACCTCCAGCTTTAGTACACAGTCGAGTCGTAACCAAGGATTGGTTCCGAACTCAACCAGTAAGAATGACGGTGAGATAGTTTATCTATAATGTTATGTTGTCCTATGTGCCAATGCATGACCTTGTACAAAACTACCCTTTTTTTGTGGGGACATGGAAAAATGAAATATTTGGGTATATTGTTAGAGAGGCAGACAAATGTTCAGCAGGCTGCAAATTAAGTGAGAAGATGCAGAAAATAAGAAAATGAAAAAAAAAATGATGTTTATCGATGAATAAAATAAAGTACAAGATCTAAAGATTCCTATGTTTTAGTGCCTCTAATTCTTTATGTGGGGAAGCTTATTTCTATCCACTGGAGAATCTTATTTGGCAAAAATTAAGAAAAAGTAAAGTGCTTCTTGAATTCAATGGGACAAACTAATATTTCCTAAAGAAAGGGAGAACTTGGAATACCAGACCTTCATGAATAGTTTAAAGCCACCCAATTTAGGTTACTGTGCATAACACAGTGTTAGCACCACAGGGTGAAATGGAAATATGTGGCAGTACTAAGGTGGAGCAGATAGAAGGGAAAAAATGTTGCTAGCAACTTTAAGAGACAGAAATTCTGTCAGCACAAACAGGAATATATAAAAAGGGTAGTCAAACTACAGGGAGAAGACAGATTAAAATCTGGAAAAAAATTTATTAAACTTGTAGGCTGCTTAAAGCAAGACAACAGAGAAAGAAGAACAAGTAAGGCATCCCATTCCATTGCTAAGGAGTTAAGGAACCAAGATAATGATACAAATGTACCCGGGAGGGAGTGCGAAACCCTTTTAGGAGCAAGACTAAAGATCAATCAACAAACCTGTAATCTACTGAGCTACTTGGCTTTAGTTTCAGAGTTGAGCTTAACATTAAAGTCCTAAAGGATCCTAGGCTAGAACAAATAAATCTATTAACAGAAGCACAGAGGTTAGGGCTACAAAGAGAAAGATTGTAAGTAGGACTTACAGAGCCTTGTTAAAAAGTTCAGTTGTGTACACTTAGCATAAATGTAGATGTTCAAGTGTATTCACTGTTGCAGTCATCCCCTGTGGGTTATCCCTGCTGTGGTAGCCCTAGGCCAGCCCAAATACCAGAGTCAATGTTTTTCTGCATTGGTTACAGTTGCCGGTAGTCTAATATCAGGTCGTCAGTGCTATAAAGCAAGGCAGCCAACATCATTACATCAGTTTTTCTTGCCCTAACCCATCAGAAGTGCAAGAAAATAAGGTAAAATGGTCCGGGTGGCTAAAAGCCACTGTGGGGAGCTTATGTCCCACTAGGGAAAGAGGATATAAGGGGAATGGAGGGAGGGAAACTAGGACTGCAACAGTGAATACACTCAAACATCTACATTTATGGTAAGTGTACACAACTGTACTATGTTCTTCATGTTTCACTGCTGCAGTCATCACCTGTGGGAGGATTCCCAAAGATGAGGAGAGGGGTGGAAGGATAGGTTAGAACCCTAGGCATGGGTCAGCAAGCCCTGCAGAACTGCAGGGGCAAACCCTGCCCTAGATTTAGAAAAAATAGGTAGGTGGTTAATGCTTTGTAAAGGTATGGACAGAGGTCCAGGTGGCAGCTTCCAAGATGTCCCTGGTGGGGACTCCTCTGAGGAAGGCTGTGGAAGTGGAGGCTGCCACAGTGGAATGGGTATGAATAGACTTAGGGGGGGATTTCCCATGTAGTCTGTAGCAGAAATGGATACAGTGTGATACCCATTTGGAAATGGTTTGCTTGGAAATGGGCTTCCCCTCTGCCCCTGGGGCAAAGCTGACAAGAAGCTGGTCTGTTTTTCTGAAGGGCTTAGTACAGTCCAGGTAGTATCTGAGGTGTCTGTGCACATCTAGTGAGTGCAGAATTCTTTCCCCCTTGTTTTGATGGTTAGGAAAGAAGGTGGGTAAATGTATGGCTTGGATGAGGGTGACATCAGATACTACCTTGGGCATAAAGGAGGGGTCAAGTCCTCAGGGAGACCCTGTCTGCATGGAAAATGATGAAGGGCTCTACAGCCATGAGTGCATGAAGTTCTGATACCCTTCTGGGCTGAGGTGATAGCTAGTAGTAAAGCAGTCTTCCAGGAGAGGTATTTCAATTCTGCTGAAGCGGCAGGTTCGAATGGAGGTAAGGTTAGTTTTTCTAAAACATAATTCAGGTCCCAGGCTGGCGTGGGAGGCCGTCTGGGAAGTATGATATTAGAAGCCCCTCTGAGGCATTGTTTAATCAAACGATGTGAGAAGAGGGGTAAGGTCTGAATCGAAATGAGCTGAAATGGCTGAGGCACGGATTTTAATAGAAGAGAAGGAGAGGCCACTATTGAGTAACTCGGCTAGGTAGACCAAGATAAGAGGGAAGGAAGGATGTGAGGTACTGGCTCCAGGAGCAGAATCGTTTCCATTTCCCTGTGTAATGTTTTCTGGTGCTGGGCCTTCTGGCTTAACAGGGACCCCTGGTTTGCTTTTAAAGTATTAGCCATGCTGAAAGATTAAGAGTCTGCAATTCTGGGTGCAGTATTCCCCCCCCCCCCCACACACACACACCTGGGTCAAGAGGTCTGAGATCAGGGGAAGCTGCCTGGGGGGGCTGTAAAGTCAGGCTGCACAGTAAGGGGTACCAATGCTGTCTGGGCCAATCTGAAGCAATGAGGATGGCCTTTGGTCTCTCCACCCTTATTTTGATCAGTATTTTGGGAATAAGAGGCAGAGGAGGGAAAGCGTACACACAGGGAGTTCCAGGGAAAGGTCAAGGCATCCACCTTCCATGCTAGGTGGTGATGCTCCCTGGTACAGAATTTTTTCAGCTGGTGGGTGAGGTGCGAAGCAAAGAGATCCACCTCCAGAGTTCTTCACTCCTGCTGAACCTGGGAGGTTGAACCTGAAAGAAATCTTTTACTGTTTGCATAGATTTTGCCATTTGTGGGGATGCAGTAAGTTAGGTGGTCTGCCAGGGTGTTGTTGACCCCTGGTAGGTATTGGGCAATTAGGTATAGACCCATGGAGATGGCTATCAGCCAGAGGTTCATGGCTAGCCTGCACAGAGGGTAAGATTGGGTCCCCCCTTGCTTGTTGATATACCACATTACTGTGGTGTTGTCTGTTTTTATAAGGAGAACCCCTGGCCTGAGACAGGGTTTGAAGGATGTCAGAGACTTTTGTACTGCCACCATTTCTTTCTGATTTATGTGTAAGGGAAGGTGCTGAGCATCCCAAAGACCTTGGGTGCACCTGCCTGCTAGGTGAGCACCCCAAGCAATGTCTGAGGCATCGGTGGTGATAGTCTGGCCGGTAGGGCGGAGGATGAAGGGAAGACCCTTGTTCTTGGCACAGGACCCTGGCCACCAGAGAAACTCGGCCCTTATACATGGGATCAGAGGGAGAGAGCTCTCTAGAGGCTGACAGTGCTGACACCAAAGGTTCTTCAGATACCACTCAAGTTTCCTCATGTGAAGCCTGGCCAGAGGAATTAGAAGAATGCACAATGCCATGTAACCCAGGGATTGCAGGAACTTCCTCACAGTGAGGTGACTTCTGGAAGTCAGCTGGGTAAAGTAGAGGCAGGAAGCTCTGCTTTTCTGGGGATAGGAAGGCCATTTGGGATGCTGTGTCCAGCAGTGCTCCCAAGAAAACGATCTTCCTGGAGGGTGCTTGTTTTGATTTCTTCTCGTTGATAGTAAACCCTAGGGAAGTTAGGAGGGATTTGACAAAGAAAAGGTCCTGGAGCAGCTTTCCTTTGCACTCTGCCTGAATGAGACAGTCATCCAGATAAGGGAAAATCTGTATATTTCTGTTTCTGCAAAATGCTATGGCCGGGGCTAAGCATTTGGTGAATACTCTGGGTGCAGTAGATAAGCTAAAGTGTAGCTCAGAGAGCTGAAAGTGTTGTGAGCCTGCTCTGAAGTGCAGGAATTTCCTGCAGGATTCCCTTATGGGGATGTGGAGGTAGGCATCTTTTAGGTCTAGGGTCACTAGCCAGGCATTTTTTGTCAGCAGAGGCAGCAGCTGCTGCAAAGTTAGCATTCTGAATCTGGGGACCACCAGGGAGGTGTTCAGAATGGATAGATCCAGGATGGGGCGCCAAGTTCCCTCTTTTCTGGGAACATGGAATAGTCTGGAATAAAAGCCTTTGCCTGTTTCGATCTGAGGGGACAGGTTCTACTGCCCCCTGGTATATGAGAGTTTGTACCTGTTTCAATGCCTCTGCTCACTGATTTGGAGGCAAGTCTGGGTATGTTCTTGGAATTGGGAGCTCGCTGAAAGAATTTATATCCCTGAAAATAATCTTTAAGACCCATTGGTCCTTTGTTACAGAAAGCCAATTTTCTTTGCAGAGGGAGATCCTTCCTCCTAGCTTTTTGGGAGTGAAGGGAGGGCAGAGGGGGGAAAGACAGTCATTGGGAGTTTTTGCCATAGAAGGGTGGCTTAGAACTCCCTGCCCTTGGGGTGGAGGTGGTCCACTGTTTGCTTCTCTGCTGGCCCTGGGATAGGGGCCTGGATGGTCCGTCCCTGTGTGGCTTATCTTGGCCCCGTCTGCTAGATGCAGGAAAGGCCAAGTACTTAGAGGGAAAGTTCCTGCTGAACCTGGGAGGTTGAACCTGAAAGAAATCTTTTACTGTTTGCAATGATTTTTCTTTGTCTTCCATCTTTTTAAGCACCTCTTCTGCTTTTACTCCAAACAAGTGGTCTTTATCCAGGGGTGCATCAATTAGTTTAGACTTGACATGCTCAGAGAGGTTGTTCCTTCAACCATGCATGTCTCCTAATGATAGATCCTGACACTGCTGCTCTGCTAGAGGCTTCTAGGGCAGCATATCCACAGTGTAATGAGTGTTTGGCCACTTGACAAGTAGAGTGCAGTAAATCTGCTAACTCTTTAGAATTGGCACACTCATGAAAGGTATAAATCTTTTGTTTTAATAGTTCCAAGGTGTGTTGTCGACATTTTAACTTGTGGAACTGACAGTTGAGTGCTCTGATAGCTAAGGTCGCAGAGGTGTATACTTTTTTCCCCATCTGTCCAGAGCTCTGGAATCCTTGTCAGAAGGAACAGGAATCTTGGCAGAACTAGTCTTGGCTCCTTTGGGTCCCTGTGTAATGACCTCTGGGTCTGCAGCAGGATTTCTGTACAGGTATTTGTGAGAATCTGGTACACTGTAATACCAGTCAGGTTTACTGGGAGCAGGTGGGAGGGCATCAGGGGCTAAGCAGGACTCATGGAAAACATCATCCACCACTTCTAAAATAGGGAGGATGGCCAGGAGTTTGAGCTGGGGCAGGTCCAGAAACTCTCCAAGTCTTTTCTTAAACTGGGAGAAATCCTGAGATTATTGGAAATGTTCCCTGAGGGTGTGAAGGGTTTTCCAAAGGAAAGGTCTTCTGGAGGGGAGGCAGAAGGGATGGATTCCTCTGCATCTGAATCCTCATAAGCAGTCAGAGGTTGTTCTTCAAAATCTGAATAGTCAGATTCCTCAGAATCCTGTTCTGTCATAATTTCTGCAGAAGAGTATATTTTCCTTTTAGAAGTTGTGGCCTGACTACCCCTGATAAGGGAGATGAGATCCTCTGCCAGTTTAAGCATTTGTGCTTGGGGTGGTGGAGCAGGGACAAGATGGTGGCTAGAAGCATATTTTCTAGGAGTGGCCTGGCTTCTAGGCCCAAGAGTATCAGTCAGTCTGAAATGGTAGTCGGATGAGAAGACGTCGTTTTTTGTCTAGATTCAATAGTGCGAAAGGCCTCCTCAGAAACCGGGGTCTGCATGGTGGCTCCGGACCCAACCGAGGCAGAGATAACCAAAGGCTTGGAAGAATAAAAGGATTTCTGCAGCATACCGGACTCCAAAAGGGTCTCGGTAGAGGTCTGCGCAGATATTGAATCAGGCATCACGGCTGCGAAAGTGCCTCACTGAATTCCGGAGAACTGATGACCTGCTTAGTGGTAGAGTTGTTGGAAGGTTTATTCTTGTATGGTCTGTCTCTATCTTTATCTCTGCATTTTTTTGGAATGTCCATGGATTGTGGGCTGTCGGATGCTATTTCGGAATACAAAGACGGAACACAAAAACACATGTCTACAATAAGAGCTCTACGGCGAAAGGTTCTCATGTTAAAGAGGGCACAGAACCGGCAATGGGGGATGTCATGGTCTGGGCCTAAACAAGTGGCGTAGTAAAAATAAAAGTCTCGGTGTGGGATCTGCATTCCACAGGCGAGATAATTGTTAACTTTTTCGGATATCAGTTAGTACAAGGAAAAAAAAAGAGTCCCCAACAGGTTACTTAGCTTTAGACGTTTTCAGCTGAAATTCAAACACTGGTAGTGACCGACCATCACTCTTATGAACTGTTTCTGCTATGGGCTCCACATCAAGAAAGACTGATGTAAAGATGTCGGCTGCCTTGCTTTATAGCACTGATGTCAGACTACAGGTGATGGCAGCCAACGCAGAAAAACACTGACTCTGGTATTTGGGCCAGCCGAGAGCTACCACAGCAGGGATAACCCACAGGTGATGACTGCAACAGTTTAACTCGAAGAACATCTGAAAATAGACTTGAGGCCTAAAGCCTGGAAAGGAATTGAACAATCACGCTTGTGGAGAAATCTCTACATACCCCACATATGCTAGTGAATCAAGAACATTCAGAATATTTGCATGGAATTGCCTGCACAGATATTTTATACACCAGTTAAGCAAGAAAAGTATTCCCTCATACAAAAGCAGCAGGAGATATGGGGAAATGGCAAAGGCCACATGGAAGCATGTTTTTGGGAGTGCAAAAGGATAAGAAATTACAAAAGGGGACCAGATAACATAATCAAGATGATATGGGAGGAAACGGGTGCCTTTACCAAGACCTCTTTCTATCTAACTGGAATGCAGAAAATACATGTAGGCATGGAAAAGTACTATGCTCATTGCTTATGATACTGCGTAATAGGAAAATAGAAAGCAAAGGAGAAATATGAAATTAAGATGACATTAAAATAATGGAAAAAATTTAAAAACATGGTGTTGAAGGAAGGATTACAAGTGAGTGAGAGATTTTTGTTAAGGAGATGGACTTTGTGGGAAATTAATTAGATCAAGACAACTAAATGGGAGGGGGGGGGATTAGGCATTTTCACCTGGCAAAGAATGGTACGTACATTATGGGTCTGCATGATAAATTTGATAAATTCCTACATGAGATGCATGGAACTAGATTGCTTTCTTATATGTAAATAGTTTCTTAACTGTAAAATGGTTATACTCTATTTTTGTTTTCTCTTTTGACAGGTTACTATTTAGTAGTAGAGAGCTGGTTACTAGCAGACTATTATTCTGCTTTTTCTCCCTTCTATATTTGATGGCAGTATATTTCTGTTCTAAAAACAGTACTGTACATTATATCCACTGTAAACACTGGTTCTTAGAGATATTTTAATAAAAAAAAAATGTTTCTGACAGGATAGGTGTAGGAGAGCTTTCAAAATCAGTGCAAAACGTCAATGCACACCATGCATGAGGACTGCACAAAAATGCAACTACATTTGAGATTTATAAATAAAATACATTCTCCTATTTATATTAAAATTCCTGAGAAGTGGACAAACAGAAAATCCTCGTCCACAGGGGAATTTAACAACTGCCCTTTATCATTCTCTCTTTAGGTAAGCATTTGTATGGATTACCATCTCTGTGGCTACCCACTTGCTACTAATGTCAGTGGCATTATATCTACATCCCCCCTACCCTGAATGCAGTTCTGGTCAGTTTACAGATCCTGTTCCTTAAGGCCTCATCAAGGATTTTGTCTGCAATCTCCTACACCTGCCTGAGGATGTCTCCCTGGTACTTAATATGGGCAACTGATGGTGCTGATGGCTAAAGAACAGAGTATATGTATGTATGTGTGTATATATATATATATATATATATATATATATATATATATATATATATATATATGGGTCTACTTCAGATGATTGAACATTTAAAACTTCGAATTTCATATGGCCGAGATCATATGATCTAAGTGTCAAAACTTCGAGCACTTGAAATAAAAATAAAACCAAGCCAAAAAAAATTCCTGGATGTTTTTGCAGAGGGAGAAGCTCCCCTGCACCCCCCACACACCCTACTATTTAAATATACCAACTCAGAGACAGCACTACAAGGAAAAGGGAAAATTCCATGCTGTATGGAGATCTCCATTTAGAATGTTCGAAGTTTTAAAACTTCAATCATCTGAAGGGGACCCAGATAGATAGATAGATATATATATATATATATATATATATATATATTTATATCTATACATATATGGGTCCCTATCAGTTGATCGAGTTTTCAGAAACTTGAAATTCTTATGGTAGAGATTCTTTCTCCCTTGTTTGTAAGATATGGAAAGAATAAGGGCAATTAATAGTTTGTTCCAAACTAAACCGTGAAACCACTTTAGGCATGTACACAGACAACCCTCTCCTCCTACCACCAAACACTAATACATGCGAGAGATGCAATTATACAGCCAAACTGGAGGCTAAGCTCTCTCAACCCAAGACTGGACCAGGCAGTCAAGAGGAGAAGGGAATTACTTGCATCATACCACCAGTCTCACATAGACCTATGAAACCAGCACCGGCAAAAAAGTACAGTTTTGTACCTACCATAAATGTAGATGTTCGAGGATCCACATTGCTGCAGTCCTAACCATTGGGTAGTCCGCTGTCCAGTCAGCCCGAATACCAAAGTATATGGCTGACGTCGGTCAAGGCGCATTAGACTGATGTCAGGACGTCAGGGTACTAATGCGCATGACCGACGTCATATCCTCAGTCTTTTCTTGCCCCAGATGTCAGAAGACCCTAAAAAAGACAAGGCCCAAACCAAAACACCAAAAAGCCCTGCACCAAACATATATACAATATATACAAATGCACAAGAATATATATATATATATATATATATATATATATATACCAGCACACACCACCACCCCTAAACACAGAGGGGAAGGAGGGAGGGTAAATTGGACTGCAGCAATGTGGATCCTCGAACATCTACATTTATGGTAGGTACAAAACTGTACTATGTTCTTCATTCCACATTGCTGCAGTCCTAACCATTGGGTAGAATCCCAAAGCAGAGGTAAGGGAGGCTGGCAAATCATAAGGAAGCAGGAGCTGTCAACATGCCTTGCAAAATAGCTGTGGCAAAACCAGCCCTAGATTTAGAGTAGAGAGGAAGGTGGTAATGCTTAGAGAAAGTATGCACTGAACTCCAAGTAGCTGCCTCCAAAATATCCTTAGTTGCCACCCCTTAGAAATGCTGTTGAAGTGGCAGTAGCCCTAGTGGAATGAGGCCTAATCCCAGCTGGAATCTCCTTGCCATGATGGGAGTAACAGAATGAAATGCAAAACCCAATCCACTTAGAAATAGTTTGCTTAGACACAGGCTTGCCCTGAGAACTCAAAGCAAAAGAAACAAACAACTGCTGAGACTGCCTGAAATCCTTAGTCCTGCTTAAATAATAACGCAACTGCCTATGTACATCTAAAGTGTGCAAAATCTTTTCCCCCTTATTTTGGTGATCTGCATACAAAGTAGGCAAATGAATAGTTTGGTTTAAAGCCACACTAGAAACCACCTTGACATAAAGGAAGGATTAGTACGTAATGATACCCTATCCTTATGGAAAATCAAAAGGGCTCTACTGCCATAAGGGCCTGCAACTCAGAAACCCTTCTTGCAGAAGTAATAGCCAACAAAAAGCAGTCTTCCATGACAAGTATTTCAATTCAGCAGTAGCCGCAGGCTCAAAAGGTTGTAGAGTAAGTTTTTCCAACACAAAATTGAGATCCCAAGCAGGAGTAGGAGCTCTACGTGGGGGTCTTATATTCTTTGCCCCTCTAAGAAACTGCTTGAACAAAGGATGCGAAAACAATGGTGGGTCACAATCATAGTGAGCTGAAATTGCTGCAGCATGAATCTTAATGGAAGAGAAGGACAAACCTTTGTCCAGTAACTCAGTAAGATATTGAAGAGCCACACTCAAATTAGGCTCAGAAATCTCCAAATTCTTTGCTGCACTCCAAAATAAAAATCTCTTCCATTTTTCTGAGTACACTTTCCGTGTACTAGGTCTCCTGGCTTCCATAATCACATTTAAAACTTGTTGAGGAAGTTGAGACCTGCTGTCTTTCAAAACAGAATATGCCAGGCTGTTAGATGAAGAGAGTGAAGCTTGACATTGAGCAGGTGACCTTCTCTCTGAGACAACAGGTGTGGAATCAAGGGTAAAGGCCATGGAGGCTTCTTTACCAGACTCCTCAGTAATGGGTACCAGTGCTGCCGAGGCCAATCTGGAGCTATTAAAATCATCCTTGGCTTGTCTTGTCTGACCTTTAGAAGCACCTTTGGAAGAAGAGGCAGAGGTGGAAACGCATACACATGAAGATTTTTCCAACTGAAAGAAAGAGCATCCACTTTCCAAGCTGTGTGATGAAACCTCTTTGTGCAAAACTTTGGCAGCTGGTGGTTTAGTGGAGAAGCGAACAGATCTATGTCTGGAGTTCCCAGGACACTGTCAACTTTTGAAATACATGAAGATCCAGTTTCCACTCGTGGGGATCCATGATTTGTCTGCTTAACACATCTGCTAAGGAGTTCTGTGCTCGGCAGAAACCTTGCCTGAAGAGTTAGTTGCAAGCTGAGCGCAGTCTCCCATAAAATCATTGCTTGCCTGCACAATGGGTAAGAATGTGTTCCCCCTTGTTTGTTGATGTACCACATGACAGTTGTGTTGTCTGTTAGAATCAACACCTGCCCTGGAAGAAGCAACTCCTTGAAAGCCATTAATGCAAACTGGACTGCTAACATCTCCTTCATGTTGATATGTAGATGCTGTAGTCTGGCAGGCCACTTGTCTTGTATCCACTTTCCATTTAGATGAGCTCCCAAGCAATGTCTGAGGCATCTGTCGTTAGAATCTGACTGCCTCTGGCCGGGTCACAGAGAGTCCCTTGTTTAGGTGACATTCCTGAGCCCACCACAAAATTCCTTTTGAATGCAAGGTATTATTTGAATGACAGTGTCCAAATCCTGGCAGTGCTGTGTCCATACATTTTGAGATACCATTGTAGCTTCCTCATATGCAGTTTGGCATTGGGAAGCACCAGAATACAAGATGCCATGAACCCTAAGGCTTGAAGGACTGTCCTTGCAGTCAGCCCGGACTGAAGAGATAGTTGATGGAAGTAACTGGAAAGATTCTTTTGTTTGTCCGGGGTTAAAAGGCCATCTGGGCTGCTGTATTCAGTCTCACACCCAGAAAGCACATGTCTTGAGAGGGTACTAGACTGGACTTTATTTCGTTCACAGAATACCCTAGGCATCTTAGCACTGCTATGACATATTCCAGATGCTGTAGAAGGTCTTCCTTTTCCTGAGCCAGAATCAGGCAATCGTCCAAGTAAGGATAGATTTGAATTCCTTTTAGCCTGAAGTAAGCTATTACTGGAGCCAGAACCTTTGTGAATACTCTGGGCGCAGTAGATAAGCCAAAGGGCAATGCAGAGAACTGATAGTGAAAATCTCCAGCTCGAAAACGCAGATACTTTCTGCAACTTAGTCTTATAGGCACATGAAGGTAAGCTTCCTTGAGATCTAAAGTTACCATCCAGTGATCTTTGCCCAGCAGAGGTAAAAGCTGTTGCAACGTCAACATTTTGAACTTGGGAATGTCCAGATAAGTGTTGAGGATAGATAAATCCAAAATTGGTCTCCACGTGTTCCCCTTCTTCGGTACTAGGAACAGGCGAGAATAAAATCCTAAGCCCCTTTCTGGCACAGGAACCGGCTGAATGGCCCCTATTTGGAGTAACAGAGAAATTTGCTTGTGAGCCTCTTGTCTTTGTAGAGGAGGAATGTCTGGCATGCCTTTGAAAGGAGGCAAGGTATGGAAATAAAACCTGTAACCGTGGTGAATGATATCCAGAACCCATCTGTCTTGAGTAATTAAATCCCAATTTTCTTTGAAAAGAGACAGTCTTCCTCCCAAAGGAGCTGCCAGACGAGAATCTACTGGCAGCTGAAAAGGCAAGTCATTGGGTCTGTTTACGAAAGGACTGACCCCTGCCCTCACCAGAAGTTTGAGCAGGTGAACTCCCTGTTCTAGGCCTAAAAGAACCTTGAGCTCTGCCCCTACCACGTCTAGACCTACCCCTAGACTGGGAATCATAAGCAGGATATGTCCATCCCTTAGTAGGCCAATTTCTACTAAACTTCGGTGGCTGCACCTGCAAAAATCTTTAACAGTTTGCATAGACTTAGCTTTGTCCTCCATTTTCTTTAAAACTGCTTCCACAGGCGAACCAAACAACACATCAGACTGTAAAGGAGCATCCAAAATCCTTGTCTTAACATGCTCAGCTAAATTCTGATCCCTCAACCAGGCATGCCTGCGAAGAACAGAACTAGTGGCAGCCACCCTCGAGGAGGCCTGTACAGCATCAAAACCACATTGCAAAGAATGCTTACCCACTTGTTCAGACACATGAACTAAATCCAGCAACTCTTTACACTCAATACCTTCCGCCAAAGCATCCACCTTAGATTTCAATTGTGAAAGGAGATAATTTTGATATTTTAGCATGTGGAACTGACAATTCAACGCCCTCATGGCTAAAGTGGAAGAAGTATACACTTTCTTTCCCCATCTATCCAAAGCCCTTGCCTCTTTATCAGTGGGAACCGGATTTTTAACAACAGAGGCCTTAACACCTTTAGGTCCCTGAGAAACAGTTTCCGGGTCTGCCCTAGGGCTCTTAAAAAGATACTTATGAGCTTCAGGCACCCTATAGTACCTATCAGGTTTAACAGGGGCAGGAGGCAAAGAATCAGGGTTCAGGGAAGCCTCTGCAAAAACATCTTCCACCACATTCAACACAGGAGGTATAGCTAAAGGCCTATGCTGGGGTAAAAACAAGAATTCCCTAAGCCTTTTCCTGGAATCAGAGTAATCTTGGCCTTCCCATTTAAAGTGCTCCCTCATGGAATGCAGAGTCTCTGAAAATGAGAAATCCTCAGGAGGAGAAGCTGTAGGAGTGGAATCATCCACATCAGAATCAGAATAAGGAGGATAATCCTGCAAGTCTTCCAGAAGACTCAGAAGCCTCTGAACACTGTTCAAAACTCTCAAACTCAGGGTCCACCCTAGGCCTCTTATCAGGAGGGGGCATAGAACCTCTAATCATAGTAATCAAATCTTCTGCCATTTTAAGCATATGCTTCTTAGGCACAGAACCTGAAGTGCTAGGAGAAGCCCCACTGAAGCTAAACTTGGCCTACCTCTCAAAGAAGTTTTGGAAACAGAAGGAGAGGCTCTAACTACCTTGGGAAGAGAGGGAAGAACAGTTACCTGAGAAGCCCCTCAGCCTGGCCTACCTCCTGAGAGGGCACATCCTGTAACAGTAAAGTCTCTGCCTGAGACTCCAAAGAAACTCCTGGCAAAACCGCTGGCTCCACTGAGCCTTCTAAAGAACCGGCGTCCGGGACTGCCGGTTCATCAACCCTAGGCTTTGCTGTTTTGTCCTTGCGCTTTTGACGAAGCGGCCGGAGCATCCGGCGGCATTTTATAATTACAACGCTTCCCAAACACTAACCTGGCACAGTCTAACCTTCTCTTAATAGTGCGTTTGTTAAATCTAGCACAAGAGCGGCAACCAACAACGCCGTGCTCAGGCCCTAAACAAGGTATACACAAAGTATGGTAATCCCTATGAGGTATCTGTTTCCCACAAGAAATACAGTTATTCACTTTTTCTGACATCCGGTTAAATACTGAGGCAAGAAAAAACCAAAATGTTCCCAACGGGTACTTAGCCAACTTTGATTCGGTCTGAAACTCCGACTTCAGAAAATTTCAGAACGCCAACCTGCACTCGCAAAACTGCTTCTGCATCGGACCATGCGGCAAAAAAGACTGAGGATATGACGTCGGTCATGCGCATTAGTACCCTGACGTCCTGACATCAGTCTAATGCGCCTTGACCGACGTCAGCCATATACTTTGGTATTCGGGCCGACTGGACAGCGGACTACCCAATGGTTAGGACTGCAGCAATGTGGAATGAAGAACATCACACAAATACACAAAAACATACTTGGAGGCTCTAAATAAAAATATGCAAAAGCAACAGAGAACGTCAAAGCAGACATCGAAGCAACCTCCACCCCCCCCAACACAAACCATGAAACACATACTTCACAAAACCAGTGTGCCACGCAATCACAGCCCTTAAGGCAAAATAACATACCCAATACACTAGTAATAGGTGACTCTATAGTCAGGCACACTGACGTCACACTCACTAGGCTGAACAAGGAGAAGGTTACTGTTAGCTGCCTGTTGGGTGCCAGGATCCGCCACATAACACAAGCACTCAGGTCACTCCAGAACAAGTACAAATACGACTGTCATTGTCCATGTTGGTGTGAATGACCTGAGCCGTACCTCCCTGGACTACATGAAAAAGAGACATGGAGGAGCTCCCTGATCACGTAGCCCAGGCCAGTATGACCCTGACCCTGAGTAGCATTCTGCCTCACCAAGAATGATACCACGGTATAAAGATAAAAATTATCAATTTCAAAAATTGGCTAAGCTTCTGGTGTCTTTCAAAGGGGATCCAGTGTCTGTCAGCCTGGGATGACATACTTGACAAGCCACGCTGCTTCGCTAGAGACGGCTTGCACCTGTCACCCTTAGGATTTTGAATACTGGCCAAGGCTCTTGCCACCTCCATATTGCTTTTTTTAGGCAAGGCTCAAAAGACAAACCCACCGCTGTAAATAGCACAAGTAACAAAAAAACTGAGGGCAATGCTACTCAATGCCAGAAGTCTAAACCTCAAAATCCACGTACTCGAGGCACTCCTCAGTATGGAGAAAATCGATATATGTACAGAAACCTGGTTTAAGGCCCCAGACAGCACCCCAGCTCTACCAGGCTACAACTCATAACATACATTTCGGCCACAAAACTCAGACCGAAATACAAAAGGCAGGGGCGTACCCATATTCATCAAGGATACCCACACCTCCAGGTTAGTGGTACACCACGATGCTTCAAAGATCATCCACGTGCAACTAACAACGGGCAAAACTGCAATCCAAATTGCAGCTTGCTACAGATCACCCACCATGTCCCAGGACCCCCATTCTGCATTTTTGGAAACACTGGAAAACAAAGTTCCTACCAAACACCCTGATACTGGGTGATTTCAATTAGCCAAACATTAACTGGGAGAACTACTCAAGTACTAACTCCCTTGCCCAACATTTTCTAGAATTTATAAACTCTATAACGCCCTGGCTCAACTGGTCAACATCCCCACTAGAGGTAACATATTGGACCTGGTCATCACCAACATGAGTGATCAGTGTTCCACACTGGAGGTCAACCCCTTGCTGGTTAGATCTGACCATAAACTAATCACTCTGGATATGCACATTGCGCCCCCACCCCAGGTCAAAGAAACCACCGTGAAAAACTTTTCAAAAGCAAAAGTACAGTTTTGTACCTACCATAAATGTAGATGTTCGAGTGTTCACCCTGCTGCAGTCATCACACTTGGGTTATCCTGTCGTCAGGTGGTCCCGCAGTCGGCCGGATTTCCAAAGTCTTGGTCCGACGTCGGTTGCTGTCGCCTCATCCCTGACATCAGTGCGCCAGGGGTACATATACTTCAGACACCATTTTCTTCAGTTTTTCTTGCCCCAGATGTCAGGTGCCCCCAAAAAGGTGATCCAAATTAGTACCAAAAGGTGAGAACACTGTACAGACACAAAAAACCCTTCAGCTATAAGCAAATACATCAGTAAGGTATAGCAAAGGTTTAGTCAGTAGATCAGAGGGGTTGGAGGGAGGGTAACCTGGACTGCAGCAGGGTGAACACTCGAACATCTACATTTATGGTAGGTACAAAACTGTACTATGTTCATCGTTTTACCCTGCTGCAGTCATCACACACGGGTTGAGTCCCAAAGCTAAGGCAGGGTGGAGGCATTATAGAGGGTTAGAGGAGGCAATGAGGCCCTGCAGAACTGCAGTGGCAAAGCCTGCCATGGACTTAGAATAAAGAGGTAAGTGATAGTGTTTGGTGAAGGTGTGTACAGAACTCCAAGTTGCAGCTTCTAAATTTCCTTGGTAGGAACCCCCCAGAGAAAGGCTGTAGAGGTAGCTGTTGCCCTGGTAGAGTGGGATTTAATGGTAGGAGGAACTGGTTTCCCATGATGGGTATAGCAGAATCGTATGCAATGGCCTATCCATTTAGAAATGGTTTGCTTGGATATGGCCCTCCCCTTGAGAAGCTGTAGCATAGGAAACAAAGAGCTTGTCAGTTTTTCTGAAAGCCTTAGTTTTATCCAAGTAATATTGAAGCTGCCTGTGAATGTCCAAGGAATGCAGGAGTCTTTCACCTTTGTTCTGTGGATTGGGGAAGAAAGTGGGTAGATGGATGGTTTGATTTAAAGCTACACTGGAAACCACCTTAGGCATGAAGGTAGGGTTAGTTCATAGAGAAACTCTGTCTTGATGAAAAATGAGGAAAGGTTCCACTGCCATAAGTGCCTGTAATTCTGAAACTCTCCTAGCAGAAGTTATTGCCAGGAGCAGGGCAGTCTTCCAAGATAGGAACTGAAGGTCTGCAGAAAAAGCTGGTTCAAAGGGAGGTAGTGTTAGTTTTTCCAGAACAAAGTTGAGATCCCATGTTGGTGTAGGAGCTCTTCTAGGTGGTCTAATGTTTTTTGCCCCTCTGAGGAACTGCTTTAGTAGTGGGTTTGAAATTAAAGGTGGATTCGTGTCATAGTGAGCTGAAATAGCTGAAGCATGGATTTTAATTGAGGAGAAGGAATGTCCTTTATGCAACATCTCTGCTAAATACTGCAGAATGCGAGGCATATGAGGCTGAGTTGTGTCTTGGCCTCTAGCTTGGTTCCAAGCAGAAAACCTTTTCCGTTTGTCGAGTAAGCCTTCCTGGTGCTTGGCCTCCTGGCTTCTAGAATAACATCCAGTACTGCTTGTGAAAGAGGGGCTGGTTGGATGCTTAATTGATTTGCCATGCAGCCAGGTTTAAGGTTTTGATCTGGCTGTGTAGAATCTGCTTGTCTTGCTGCGTGAGCAAATGAGGTATTTGAGGCAATATCCATGGTGGGCTGTGAGCCACATTCTTCAATAGCAGGTACCAGTGCTGGCGTGGCCAGTCTGGGGCTATGAGAATCATTCGAGGTTTTTCCTTTTTGACCTTCAAAAGAACCTTTGTGAGAAGAGGTAATGGAGGAAAGGCATATGCTGTCAGGTTTTTCCAACTGAAGGAGAGAGCGTCCACTTTCCAAGCTTCATGGTGGAATGTCCTTGTACAAAATTTTGTCAGCTGGTAGTTTTGAGGACTGGCAAACAGGTCTATATTTGGTAGGCCCCATCTTTTGAGTTATCATTGCAAATATTTGTGGGTCTAGCTTCCACTCGTGGGGATCTTTGTTTCTGCTTAGGTAGTCTGCCAATGTGTTTTTCTGTCCTGGCAGGAAGTGAGCTTGTAACTGAACTTGGTAGGCCAGAGCTGTTTTCCATAAGATTATTGCTTGCCTGCAAAGAGGGTAGGAATGTGTGCCCCCTTGTTTGTTTATGTACCACATTACTGTGGTGTTGTCCATCTTTATTGCCAGTTGTCCAGGCTGTAGTAGATCCTTGAAGGCTGTCAGAGCTTTCTGTACAGCTAGCATCTCTTTTTGGTTTATGTGCAGTTTTCTTTGTTCTGCAGTCCATAGGCCTTGAATGCATTGCCCTGCCATGTGTGCCCCCCCAGGCATAGTCTGAAGCATCTGTTGTGATAGTTTGCCTGGGTGGTGGCAAGGTGAAAGGCTGACACTTGTTGAGGTGACATGCCTGTGCCCACCATAGAAATTTCTGTTGAAGGCAGGGAATGAGAGATATCAGTGTGTCCAAGCTGTGGCTGTGTTGAGACCATACGCTTTTTAGGTACCATTGTAATTTCCTCATATGCAGTTTTGCAAATGGTATTATCAGAATGTAAGATGCCATGAAGCCCAAAGCCTGCAGAATTTTTCTTGCAGTTAATTGGGTCTTTGTTGCCATTGTCTTGAAATACTGATTCAGTTGTAATTGCTTGTCTGGTGTAAGATAAGCCTTCTGGGCCGTTGTGTCCAAGCTGGCACCCAGGAATGTCATTTTTTGAGAGGGTACTAGTTTTGATTTCTTTTCGTTTACTGTGTACCCCAGACAATTTAGCAGATGCTTCACAAAAGTCAGATGTTGTAACAGAATGTCTTTTCTTTCTGCTTGGATGAGGCAGTCGTCCAGGTATGGATATATATGAATTCCTCTGTCTGCAGTATGCAATTACTGGTGCCAGGCATTTTGTGAATACTCTGGGCGCAGTAGATAAGCCAAAGGGCAGTGCAGAGAATTGATAATGGGTTGAACCTGCAATGAAACGGAGGTATCTTCTGCAACTTTGTCTGATAGGGACATGCAGGTATGCCTCCTTGAGGTCCAACGTTACCAGCCATGCTTCCTTGCCCAACATGGGAAGTAGCTGCTGTAGTGTTAGCATCTTGAATTTGGGAACTTGTAAGTGTTTAGAATTGAAAGGTCCAGAATTGGTCTCCAAGCATTTTCTTTTCTGGGTACTAGGAAGAGTCTTGAGTAAAATCCTTGACCTTGTTCTTGAGTTGGTACCCTTTGAATGGCTCTCATGGCCATGAGAGCTGTAATTTGTTTTTGAGCCTCTGCCCTTTGATTTTGTGGCAGGTTTGGCATTCCTCTTTTTATTGGCAAGGTGTGAAAGTGGAATCTGTATCCTCGTAAAATTATGTCTAGGACCCATTTGTCCTTTGTGACCATGTGCCAGTTGTGTGCAGATAGTGCTAGTTTTCCCCCCAGGGGGGCTGACAAAAGAGCTTTGCTTGGTCAGCTGAGGTGCAAGTCATTGAGTTTGCCTTCTGGTGGGTTGAGACCTGTCTTCTCCTTCCTTCTGGGTTGGAGTGCCCCATTGGCGAGGTTTATACTGAGCTTGTGGTTGTCCTCTGCCCCTTGGGCGCCTGTATTTACCCCTCTGAGGCCTGTCAGAGGCTGGAAAGGACCAATTTTTTGTTGGCCAGTTTCTGCTGAAGCGAGGGGGTTGTACCTGTAGGAAATTTTTGACTGTCTGCATTAATTTTGCCTTATCTTCCATTTTCTTTAAAACTTCTTCTGCTTTAACACCAAAAAGAACATCCTGCTGTAAGGGAGCATCTAGTAGTTTTGCTTTAACATGATCAGGCAGACTTTGTTCCTTTAACCAGGCATGCCTACGTATAACTGATCCAGTGACAGCTGCTCTGCAGGAGGCCTCCAAAGAATCAAACCCACATTGTAAGGTATGTTTGCCCACCTGCTCGGTGGCGTGCAACAAATCCTGTACTTCTTTCAATTCAGATTGTTGAGGGAGTGTGGTCATCTTTTGTTTTAATTGAGAGATCAGAAATTGCTGATACTTAAGCATATGAAATTGACAGTTTAGAACTCTCATAGCTAAAGTGGCTGAGGTGTAAACCTTTTTTCCCCCATCTGTCTAGTGCTCTTGAATCCCTTTCAGAAGGTACTGGATTTTTAGCCATGGAAGCCTTAGCCCCCTTGGGACCCTGGGAGATAGTCCCTGGGTCAGCTACTGGGCTTTTGTAAAGAAATTTTTGGGAATCAGGTACTCTGTAGTATCTGTCAGGCTTAGCCGGGACAGGAGGCAGAGAGTCAGGGTTGAAACTGGATTCTAAATAGACATCATCCACAATGTCCAAAACAGGAGGGATGGCTAGAGGCCTGTGCTGGGGGAGTAAAAGAAACTCTCTGAGCCTTTTCTTGGAATCAGAGTAATCCTGACCTTCCCAGTGAAAATGTTCCCTCATAGTGTGTAAAGTTTTCCCAAAAGAGTAATCTTCTGGAGGGGAAGCTGAGGGAATAGAGTCCTCAGCATCAGAATCTTCATAAGGAGAGAAGGAATAGTCTTGGTCCTCCGAGGAATCCGAAGAAATAGACAGTTGTTCAGAGGAAGCAGATTCTTCCTTTTGTCAGGAGGAGGCTGAGAACCTCTGAAAAGAGTAATCAAATTTTCAGCCATCTTGAGCATCTGTTTCTTAGGCATAGGGCCTTGAAAAGGAGATTGAAGTGAAGCCTTTTTCGGTTTGGAAGGAGTCTTCGATTTGGAAAACGTTTTGACTGTAAGAGTCGTCGGTCTGAAAATGCCTTCATTGGGCGATGGTGTTTTAGAAGTACCGACGTCCTTGGAAGGTAAGTCGTCTGTAGGGCCTGAAGTAAAAGGCTGCATCGGCCTAGTACATTCCGTCAAAATATCTGTAGCGGTCTCGGGTTCCTGAACTGCGGTAGTCAGAGGCTGCATCGGAGCCTCATTGATAACCGGAGACCGGATCAACCGAGGCCTCGGAATCGGGTTTAGGCCTAGCCTGTCGATCCTTATCCCTGCGCTTTTTGTGCACGCCGGTAGTCGGTAGCTCCGGCATGTTATAATTAAATTTTCTGCCAAAAAAGTGTCGTGCGAAATCAAATAGTCTTTTAACAGTACGTTTATTAAATCTAGCACAAAAACGACAAGAAGTGACGTCGTGATCAGGGCCTAGGCAAGGTATGCAAGAATGAAAATCCTTATGCAGTATTTGCTTCCCACAAGAAATACAATTGTTAACTTTTTCTGACATCGGTCTGAGGCAAGAAAAGTTTCCCCAACGGGGTACTTAGCTTTATAGAAGACTTCGGTCTGAAATTCGAAAATCTCAGGAGTCGGCCGACCGGCACTTGCAAACTGATTCTGCTTCGGGCACCGCGCGGCAAGAAAGACTGGAGAAAATGGCGTCGGTTGCAGTATATGTACCCCTGGCACACTGACGTCAGGGATGAGGCAACAGCAACCGACGTCGGACCAAGACTTTGGAAATCCGGCCGACTGCGGGACCGCCTGACGACAGGATAACCCAAGTGTGATGACTGCAGCAGGGTAACATGATGAACATCTTCACGTTATTCAAGACCGAGGTGGAAAGTTTCAAAGCCCCCATGCTAAAGGATAATGCTGTCCAAGCTGCAAAATCCTTTACAAATGCACTCTACAGGCACCTACAAGAATGCACTGATCGTGCTATCCCAAGCAAAATCAAAACTCACTCTTCAAAGAAAAGGAAACCAGTCTGGTGGACCCCTGCCATAAGCAAGCTATACAATAGGAGGAGGAAACTAGTACAGTAAAGAGTAAAATCCCAAGAAGGGAAGACATCCTTTGATCAGTATCAGCAAGAATCTATGATCCCTCATAAAATTATCCAAAGCTAGCTTCGAAAGAAAAATTGCCAAGGACTCCAAAGATAACCACAAGGCATTCTTTAGCTATGTCAAGAATCGAAGTGGCAATTCTCAGAATTTCTCGGAGTTAATGCAAAATGGCACAAAACACACTGAACCAACTGTTCTCGCCAACATCCTGACAAACAGGTTCACTGCAAACTTTACCCCCTCTCACCCCCAAAAGGTGCCCATAACCATACCAGAAGAATGTAGTGTCCCTGAAATCACAGACACTCAGGTTAAAATAGCCCTCTCCAAAGATGAAAACACAGCATCAATGGGACCGGTGTCCCAGGCTGCGTCCTACATGAGCTCAAAGATGAACTAACCCCTCACCTAAACACACTGTTCAAACTCAACCTCTCCACAGGCTATGTGCCCATAGAGTGGCACACAGCAACTGTTATTCCGCTCTACAAAGGTGGAGCCACAACAGACCCTGGGAACTATCACCCTATAAGCCTGACTAGCTTGGTCTGTAAGGTTATGGAGCGCATCATCATGGATCTCATTAACAGAGACATTGGGAACCTCCAAACACTGGACCCTACCCAGTTCGGCTTTAAGAGCAGATCATGCCTCCTAAACCTGGTGGACTTTTTTGAGACCGTTACCAAGGCTATACACAAGGCAAAGTTGGTCCACATAGCCTACCTAGACCTCGCAAAGGCCTTCGACACCATTCCCCATTCAGTACTATAGACAAGCTCTCCAGGCTGAACATAAACCCCTACGTCACGAGATGGGTTGCCAACTGGCTCACGGACAGAACCCACATGGTAAGAGATGTGGGAGCTAGGTTTGACTCGAAACCAGTTACAAGTGGCGCTCCCCAGGGCTCAGTCCTAGGACCCTTCCTGTTCAGCATATACTTCTCAGAGGTACAGGCAAGCACAGGAAGGCTATGGCTGACCAAGTTCGCAGACGACTGCAAACTAGGAGCAATAATGGACTCCGGCTGACACAGACATCCTCCAAAAGGGTCTCACTGAGACAGATACCTGGTGTCAAAACCATGGCCCCAAGCTAAATGCCAAAAATTGCATAGTCACCCTCTTTGAAAAAACATAGTACCCACAAACTACCACATAGGTGGTAGCCCCCTAAATACGGGAGATGTAATAAGGGATCTGGGGACCCAAGTAGATAGTAACCTCGCCTTTGACAATCACATTGCCAAAGTGGTTAGAAAATCCTTCTATGTGGCCCACCTAATTACAAAAGGGTTTGCATCCAGATCAAAGGAGGTCATTGTGCCCCTCTACGCATTACTCATCAGACCCATCATAGAGTACAACGCCCCATTTGGGATGTACCTTACAAGACACCTGCAACAGCTGGAAAGACCACAGAAGTACCTCACCAAGAGGATCACTGGCCTCAAACAGATGCCCTATGCAGCTCGACTGAAGAAACTCCAGCTGTACTCGGTTGCATACCACCTACTCAGAGGTGATCTCTGCCTAACATACAAGGCCATGTCCAACCCAGAATTGATGGACATGCTCCACCTAAAGAAACTGTATCCCCTTGAGCTACATGCTCTAAGGATCTAAACCTCACCATAAATAGGATGTCATGGAGGGACAGATTCCTGTCCCAGAGACTTCCCATGCTCTGGAGCAGGATTCCAATCTACATTAGGCAGAGCTCCTCGCTAACCCTCTTCAAGAGAGATCTTGACGAGTGGATGGGAAACAAAGTATACCCAGGGCATCACTTCAATGGCTCTGCTGGACAGACACACAGGGAACTAATCTAAGGGGGCAGCGAAAGCCAACAATTTCTGGCTAGGCTTATAAATGCCTTCGGGCAGATAGCCTAGTACCTACCTATGAACTTAAATAAACTCTCTCCTTATAGAAAATAAGGTAGGGTTGACTCACCATATGAATTTGTAACTCGTACCCTTTTTTTTTTTTGAGATTTCAGAACAATAAGTGGTACGGTTATCCTAGTTAAGAACTTCAAATCAGCCTGATAAGCTGATTCAAATAAAAGTGCCAACTTTTCAAGCACAAAATTAAAATCAGGGAGGAGCCACCTGTTTTCTAGGTAGGCACGCATGTAAAGCCCTTTTCAAAAACTTTTTAAGTTGAAGACATGTAGAAAAGGAGAGGGATCTAGGGGCAGTCAACCAGAAGTAGGCACAAAATTAATCTTAGAAGAATAAGAGCAGCCAGGGAATAACTACTCACACAAATAATAAAGATCCAGAGACAAGAGTCTTGAAAGCTGGTTTTTAGAATGGCACAGACTAGAATATCTTTTCCATTTAAACATATATGACTTTCTAGTAAAATTTTTTTTGCCTCCTTTAATACCCACACTGGGGTATATCCAACAACTCGTCTTGTGTGAATAAATCCAGTTTATCAGGAAGCTTGTGGTAACTGCCAATGGGCAATTTCAGAAGGGAGAGTGCAGTTATGTCACACACAACATAATTGTAGACGTTTGATTAGATCAGTGTAGCTGTACTGATCCTTAGGTCTTCCTGCTATGCAGAAACTTGCAACTAGCCTGACTTTCAGTCTTCATTATTCTACATTTGGACAGAGTATAAGAGGGGAGTCTGTCAGTCCCATCTTCAGGTCTTTCAAGACAGTGAGCAGCTTGCAGGCAGCACAACCCTTCCACATGTCAAACTTTTTTGGACAGGTGTAGAGGAAGGACTAGGTACGTGTAATTAGAAACAGTAGTGACTAATTAAGAACAGGGATACCCATCTGATGTGCTTTCTTTACCTTCCCTGCCCCAGCATGGGAAAGGTCAGTAGACAGAGGGGTAGAAGGTTGGGAGTTTGTACTGCAACACTTCTGCTCAAACCTCTACAATTATGCTAAGTGCGACACAAATGTACTATGTTCTTCACAGTAGGACTCCCAAAGCTACTAGTTGATGGTTTGGCTGTCTGTTAGTCCCTGGCTGGGCAGGTTTTGCACAATAGCAGCTGCCAACCATGCCAAAGCCCTGCAGGGATTAGCTAAATGGTAGTGCTTAGCAAAATGTGAATGGATGTCCATGTGGCAGCTTCCAGGACAGCCTGCTGAGGAATGCTTTTAAGGAAAGTGGTGGTGGCTGCACTGTCTAGTGGAGCATGCCCTGAAATTGGTTGGTACTGCCTTACTGTGATGAGCACAACAAAAGGTGATGCAGCTGGCGATCTGTTTAGAGATAATCTGTTTGCAGACGGGTCTGCCAACCTTTCCTTCTGCAAAGGACACCAATAGTTGGTCTGCCCTGTTAGGGAACTCTGCCCTGTCTACGTAATATCTGATCTGATGGTATACATACAGGGAATGCAAGATTTGCTCTGGCTTTTCTTTTGGTTAGGAAAGAACACTGGTAAATGAATAGCTTAGTTCACGAAAAGCTTTGACACTACTTTAGGCATAAAAGACGGAATAGTTCTAAGGGTAACCGTTTCACTATTGAACAAAGTGAAGAGTTCCTTGCGCATCAAAGGTTGTAGCTTTGAGATCCACCTGGCTTGTAGCTATGAGTAGGGTGGTCTCCCAAGTGAGCATCTTGAAATGAGCAGATGCTGCTGGGAAGGGGGAGGGGACATAAGAGACAAATAGTCATTGCGACTTTATGGACTGTCCTTAGTTTTGGGGAAGCCCCCCTCTTTTTTTCTTCAAACCTCCTTGCCACTGCTTTCTGAAATTTTGTTTTTTATAATCTTGCTAAGACTGATCACTTTGTTTCCTTTAAAAAAAAAAAAAAAAAAAAGGAAGACTGAGAAACCTGAGTGGCCCCTTGAATTAATTTCCCTCCTGCATAATTTTTAAGGACCTCAGCAGTAGAAAGCCCAACTAACACATTTTTGTCCAGGGAAGAACTCAAAATCTTAGCTTTAACATCTTCTGGTAGGTTTTGAGAATGTAACCAAGCAAATCTTCTCATAACAGTGAGTAGCAGCAGCATCAGAATCATAAAAAACATTTTAGAGAATGTCTAGTTACCTGAAAAGTAGACACAAAGAATTTAAAGAAATGTTAACCTCAGAAGAGGAAGGTTAACAGTTAACTTTCTCATGTTCACAAAATAAGTCAGTAAAAATGTTAACGTGAGCTTGACAGTTCCGAATTCTGAAAGTTAAAAGTAGTAGAAAAAAGTACAGTTATGTAAAATCTTACCATAATAGTAGGTGTCCCTCTCTTCACTGTTGTAGTATTCCTTAGATTAGGGATCCCCTGCCAAGGGTAGCCAGACATCTGGGCCAGTACACCAAAGTCTTTAGGATGTTTTAAGGTATGCTATATGTCACACGTATGCTCCTCACATAGTGTATGGCATAAAGGTGACATCTAGCCGTACTATCCTCAGAAACGAGAGCCCCAGTAGGAATGCCGGTCCAGGGGAGGGAGTGAATACTGCAACAGTGAAGAGAAGGACATCTACCATTATGGGTACATTTACCCAACTATACTATGTCTTTCCATTTCACTGTTGCAGTATTCCTTACATTAGGAAGAGTGCTAAAGCTCAGGAAGAAACTTGGGAGGAGGATGGACCAGAAGAGGCTTTGAGAAAGTCATGAAGGATGACCCTAGCAAAACCATCTCTAGCTCTGGAGATTCCATCCAACTTACAGTGCTTGGTAAATGTATGCACAGAAGACCAGGTTGCTGCCTCAAGAACAGAGTTTACCCATTGAAAAAAGCACCAGAGGAAGCCACAACTCTAGTAAAATGAGCCTTAACAGAATAACTAAGGCTCTAATCATTAAAGGAATAAGAAAAAGAAATAGCTTTTGAAATCCAAGAAGAAATATCCTTAGGACCTAGGATGAAAGTAAACAAAGAGCTGATCAGATTTCCTAATACTCTTCGTCTTATCCAAATAAAATCTGAGTTGTCTATGCAGATCCAATGTGTGCAGCACCTTGCAGAGAAGGGAAAAAAGTGGGCAAATGAATAGATTGATCAAGGGCAACTCATTCACTACCTTGAGCATTAAAGGAGGATTAGTAAGCAAGAACAGCCTGTCCTTTAGAAATGCCAAAAAAGGAGGACAAGCCATAAGGATTTTTAAGTTCATCTAGCAGAGGTAAGGGCTAAAAGTACAGTCTTCCAACAGCAAAGCTGCAAGGAAGCTGAAGCTGCAGGCTCAAAAGGAGCCTGAAACAATTTGTACAAAACAAAATTAAGATCCCAAGGAGAAGGAAAATGCTTACTAGGAGGCCTAATATGAAGGTCTTTCTATAAGGAATTGTTTAGCTTCAACTCTAGAAATTAAAGGAGGAGATAAAGGCAGACAAGGAGAAACAGCTGATAGCAGTATGAGCAGTTCACACAGATAAGACAGAACTAAAGGAACATCCACAGTAAGTAGGTCCAGGATACGAGAAAGACACCAAACAGAAAACCTCTTCCATTTGGATAAGTAGGATTTCCTAGTATTTGGTTTGCTGGCCTCCTGCAGGACCCTAAGCATGTCTTCAGGAAAAAAAAGGGTCTATGTGCAATCAAAATCCTATCACCCACACAGTGTCAGCTGAAGAGTGAACAGATGGGGCAGCTGCGAGATCACTTGTCCTGTGTGAGTAGGTCCACCATATGAGGTAACCTGTGATGATTGCCCTTGGCTAAATACAAACAGGAGAGAAATAATGCTGTCTCTGCCAAAAGGGGAGTCACCACCAAGATTATGGAAGCATCCTGCTGAATTCTGAACAGGACTTTTGGAATGAGGAGAAGGGGAGGGAAAGCGTAAAGAAGGATCCACTTCCAAGAAAAGGAGAAGGCGTCCACCTTCCAAACCAGAGAACCTGGGACACTGGCACAAAAAAGATGAAGCTGTTTGTTCAGAGGGGAGGCAAAAAGATCTATTTGAGGAGTACCCCACTGTGGACGATGTCAGAAACACATCCCTATGAAGCATCCATTCATGGGACAGAGTTGATGACCAGTGCAGTGCGTCTGCCACAATGTTTTGACCTGAGGGAATATAAACTGCCTGAACAGTCAATTGATACAGGATAACAAACTAGGAGTGCCAACTGTTTGTTTATGGGTCTGTGGTTAATCATTAAAAGAAATTAACATCGAACAGCTATTCATCGAATGGCCATCCAACTACTTGGCCAACACTTCCACATCTCACACATGGCAGTATTACAAACCCCTTTTCCCCACTGTAGTGCAGTCTTGGAGTTGGTATATGTAGTTGGGGGGGGGTGGTGAATCACTCCACCTGGGTGGGTACCCCTGGCAAATAATAGACAGGACTAGTAATCTGTAGCCAAACAGGAAGAGAGAGAGAAAGGCAAACAGAAAGAGGAAAATGGCTGGGAAGAACAGGATAGTCAGACAGCACCTGGTTTAACTGGAAAATGAGACTTCTGAGGCACAGACGTCTGAGTAGCCTTAGCAGGAGGAGCCAGCTTGCCACCCTTCCTACCCTTACGAGAAGGGCGAGATTGCCTGTGAACAAAGGCTGGCTTTATTGAGGTAGTTTCTCTAAAATTTAGGCACAGGAGAAACAAACATGTTTAAGTTCCTGTAAAACCTTGTCCTTATACTGAAGGGACTTGAACATAGCAGCAGCTTACCCAAACAAGCGTTTATTATCAATATGAGCATCCATCAACTTAGCCTTAATATCATCAAGGAAAGGGTTGAAACCAAAGCCAACAATATCTCCTCATCACTGACCCAAAAGCAGCGGCCTGCATCTGCTGTATCACAACTACACTTGATGGAATGACAAGCCACCTGGAAGAAGTCCCTAAAAGGGAAAGGGCAGAAGATTTACCCTCAGACTCTGGAAGGTCAGAAATAATTTGACAGGCCAGACAGGACAGCCAACAAATATCTGGACATATGGGTTTAATAATTAACCGCCCTAAATGCCAAGGTAGCAGAGGTATAAACCTTCTTGCCTTTCCATGGTCCTGCTATCTTTCAGAGGGCAGTAAACTTGGGAGAAGAAAGTAAATGAGAGGGCTTCTCAGAAGCTACAGACACCACAGAGGGGTCAAAAGAAGGACACAAATAAAAACTTACAGTCCTCGGGCACCCTATAGAACCTATCAAGTTTCTTAAGATCATGGGGCTGGGAATCTGGACCCTTAGCAGCATTAGAAATTGCATCCAACAAGGCAGCCAAAACAAAAGGCACAGCAGAAGGTTTAGGAGAATCCATCTGCAACAACTGATATCTTATGAACCTCAGAAATATGAGCACAATCCCACTTTAACATTATCATCCTGGAGATTGTGTCCCCAAAAGAAATCTCTTCAAAAGCCATATCAGGACTAGTAAATTCCTCTTCCTCAGAACCAAAGTCCAAAGGACAGGGAAACTGAGAACAATAAAGCAATGGATTTATTCATCTGAATCCATCTCCTCCTCAGAAGAATCATGTTCCCTGGGTCTTTTAAGAGGAGTAGAGGACCAAGTGGGAGCAGGAACAGAAACCCCCTGAGGAGGTTTCAATAACATCAAAGCACTAAACAAGCCCCGAGTGAAGGCCTGCCACTCACTCTGTGGATCTTTAGGAGCAAGATATTTAGTCTTTTGCTTTTTTTTCAATGGGATGTCCGCCTTATATAATTTGGAAGGCTCAGACCCAGGACAGCATTTAATAGTAGTAGTAGGGATTAATTATATGACTAATATCTGGGGAACACCTCTAGGCCCCTCAGAAATAATTAGCTGTGGTTCCCTCTGAATGTCCAAAATGGATGTCTGCAATACCTCTTCAGCCTCCAACCTGGTCGTATAAAAGGGGAATCCAATGATAAAGGCGGGCAAACCTCCATGCATTCACTCACCTCAGGAGAGACATTCAGTGAAGTCTTAACAGCAGACGATTCCAGCCTAGCCTCCTTCACTGATGGCTGTCCCTTGCAGCAGGAAGTTCCCTCCATTGTATCTTTCACAAAAAGCTTGAGATGCTGTTTTTTAACATATGCAGGGTTTTAGGTATAAAAGCCTGACAGAACAGGATGTATTGGTCAAGTGAGACACCAAGGCAAAATAGACACTGTTAATAGTGGTCTTTATGGGGAATCCGTCTCCCACACTGGCATTTACCTTTCTTGGATGACATGAAACCCCACAAGCATCAAAAAGAAAAGGATAAGTAAAAAGGAAGCCCAGCGGGGCACTTATCTGCAACTGCTAGATGACCTAGAGATGGCATTCGGACTGGTGGCAAAGTAGTTCTGAGGATGGTATGCCCTGACATCACCTTTATGCCCTATGCTATGCAAGGAGCATATGTGTGATGTACACTGTGCCTTAAAGCAACCTAAAGACTTTGGTATACTGGCCGGATGTTGGGCTACCATTAGCAGAGAATTCCTAATGTAAGGAATACTGCAACAGTGAAATGGAAGGACATTAAACATTCCTCCCAAACATGTCAAATGCTTTCCCATCCTTGTGACAAGGAATGGGCTAAGCATTTACACCATGCTTAGCAGTAAAAGGCTTAAATAAAATTATAACTGCAGCATCTTAATTGGTGTTAGAGAAGAATGAATTCATGTCTCTGAGGTACTTTATCTAACCTGTTAGACCTGTTAGTTGAGGAAACTCTATTTGTAACAAATCATAATACTTTTGCTAGGAACACATGGATTTCATTATGTTCCCACTGAAATAATTCTTGCATTTTCTTAACAGTGTGAGAAAGACACCAGTTCTGGAAGGAAATCTTAAGAAACATTTTCAGACTCTTCAGTTTGAGGATAATTAACCAAAGAATCACACTCTACATTCCCCCTCCCTGCTAATCTGACTAGAAATCATTGTCAGACTGTAAGGGAGATATTTTTCTTTTTCTATTAGAATGAACTAAGGATTCAGGGTTTAATACATCAAAAGCAGAGAGTAATCTGTAGCAAAACAACCCTGTCCACAGTTAAAGAAACAAACATTTTAAAGTTTTTTCTTTTTCCTCCTAAGAGACTCCACAGAAAAGGGTTGGTCCATGACTGAAGTACTAGTCCAGAAATTGGGCACCCTACCCTGGCTAAGCAGTAAACCCTCACTACTCCTTCCCCTGAACTAGACAAGAGTGTTCTCCCTTGCCTGGTGAGGGTGACCCTACAGCCACATAGGACATGCTAATCTCTCAGTCCTTAGTGGCTTCCTATGGAGCAACACTTGAGGGACCACGAGGAAAAAATGGATGGACAAGGAACCAGTTTTGACCATAGCAGAGTCATCCACCAGTGTCACAGGTAGTGATGGAGCCGGCTAGACAAGACACTAAAACACTTCATAACAACTATCTGTTTCTTGTGGACAGAGGAGATGAGAAAAGCAGAGAGTGACAACTTCTTCATGTACAAGCCAGGAAGACCTCACAAACATTAGCAAAGCCTGAGTGAGTTGGTTAACCGTCCGACAGGAAAATGAAGGTTCCGAAGTAAAATTTTCTATCCCCGCCCACACACAATTATTCTAATCAAGTATAGCAAGCCAATAAAAATTTGATATTTTACAGTTTTGTAACATAAGCATTGCATAAGTAAAAATCTCAGCAACATGACAGTACCACAAAAAAATCCTAGCATAAAATAACAACATCCACAGGAAAAAACACTTTCACTGAAAAAGGATACAGTGGAAGGTTTTTCTGAGAAGGGGACTTATTTAATCAAACTTGAAAGGATCACTAGCCAACCATCTGATCCACACAGTCCACATGGGTGAAGCTTTTCGGTGGCAAAAAGCTGAAACTTTTGGTGCCCAAACTGCTTATGTGGCTCTGTTTCAGCCAACAGCAGTTTGGGTGTGTGGAAGGTGCCCTGAAATTTTTGAAAACTGCCTGCTGTCTTACTTAAGCAAGGGCAAAACCTATACAGCTTAGGCTTCTGCTGCTGTGATCTAAATGTTGAACACGCTGTGTTCTTCAGTTTATCAAAATAATTCACACACTGCCCCTCCTGTTAATTCTAGAGGATGCTTCCTTAACCCTATCCCTGAACACCCAAAATGGAAGAGTGGAACAGCCCTTGGTCCTGGCTCTTTCATGCATTAGAACCGGTACTATTTATATGTCTCCTAGACCTCCATGGACCTCCAGATAAAATGTTCCCTCATAAGGTTTAATGTTGCTCTGAAAGAAATGTCCTCTGGAGGGGAACCCAAAGAAATATTATCTATGTCATATCCTCGAGGTGAGATTTGTTCTGAACAGTCAAGAACTTTCTCACCAAAATCAGTCTCTGAAGAATCCATGGGTGAAAACTCCCTCTTTCAAATTAAATAACTAATACTGGGCTTCCATGTGATGCAAGGACATTCTCTCCTCAGTGAGCCTCCTAAAGTCTAATGTTAAGAAGGTGGGTATCCATTCCTCAAATGTCTAACTTTGAGGCAACAATGCAGTAAGAACCCTCATGCAGGTACACATCTGATAACAATGGGCATTAAGGCTAGACCCTCTAGTGTCTCTTGTACCAAAACAGTTGGGACAGCCTGTGAATAGAAACAAAACTTGATGAAAGTAAATAAAAGTATGAAAGACAGATGTTTTGTCACTGATGTCTGGGAACATAGACCTGGCCTGAGTGCTTCAGCGATATTAAGGTAGGCCTAGCTAGAAGGAAGAGACACAATCTCACTGTTTTGTCTCCAAAAAAGAGAAAAATCCACTGTAAGCCACATAACACCAAACTGAAGTCAAATACTTTAGCTTACAACTTTGTAGTTTCACTTACAAGCTTCCTCGAGCACATAAACTTCTAAAACAGTTACTAAAGCCATTTAAATAGATAAGTTACATGGTGCAATTACACCCTCTGATGTAATTCTCTCAAATAAGGCTTTAGAGGTAAAAATTCATTTAAGCTTGGCAATATATGAGCCCTAAGGCAAAAAATCTATCTATATTCCTCTAATTCATAATGTTGAATAATATCACCAGCACAAAGGGATTCATTAACTTGAAATAAAACCATAAACTTAAAATAGTGTGTTGCCTGTATTATAAATATGCCTATATAATGCATTTGTGTAAAGTTTCCTATTAATTTCAGAGAGATGACTACTAATACAATCTTTCACCTTCTGTTGTTTTTTCCCACATAACATGCATCACATAACTAGCAAGTAGCTAGGTATATAATGCTCCTGGAATCAATTTCCAAACACTCGTACAGTAAATATTTTACCAGTGATTGGAAGGGTAAAACTTTTATCAGTATTAATACTGGTACAGTGCCCGCATTTGTTACATCTATGTGTTGCTACTTTACTGGTCTTAAAATATATATTCGAGGTTATTTATAAAATAGTTTATTCTTTAAATTAGAACATCCTTTATAACAAAAAGTTGTCTTTATCACCTATAGAATTCCTAATCTCTGGTACTGCAGACAAAATGGACCAGTATTTATTAATAATGGCTTTAACAGCCTTTGAATCTTGATTATAAGTTAGCATGCATCTTCTAACTTTACTAACATTATTACTTTGCTGAACTATACCTATATTATGGGCCTGCTAATGAATTTGGTCTAGTCTGACGTCAGCATTACATTCTTGAATTGCATTATCTCTAGTGTTATCAACAACTATACTATTATAAACCCTGCGGTGGTGGTGCTGCGGTAGCATTGTCACCTCACAGTAAGACGTCCTGTTCGATTCTCAGCTAGAGCGTCTTCTGTGTTGAGACATGCGTGAATGGGCATGCCTTCATTGAAGGTTGTACGTCAGGGCTGGCAACTCAGCACGTAGAAATCCACTGCCAATCATTAGCAGACCAGAGTTCCACTGTGGCGACCCCTAACTGGGAAAAGCTGAAAGACACAACAACTATTATAAACCCTACATAAAAAAATCATGCTGTATTATTACATATGATTTGATTATCAGTATGCAGTCTAGGGACATGCTTCATTTGATTATCAACAACATTCTTAAAGATAAAAGGTGGATGCAAATATTTATTTAACAGGTTTCTTATATAACCTAGTTTCAAGGCTGCTCAGATGTGATTTATATAAAATATCCAAAAAATTAACCTGTTGTAGTGACGTTTCTTTCTTAAACTTTAGGATTCCAGTACATGTATTCAGTGAGTTAAAAAACATGTTGAATTCTTCTAGAGTACCTGTCTAAATAAGAAACATGTCGTCTACAAATTTATGGTAAAAACCAACCTTGGTATATAAAGAATTAGATAAAATGTTTTGTACCACCCACATAAACTTAACATTTGCATAGATATTTGCTACAGATGTGCCCCACGGCAATACCTGTAATTTGTTGGTATAGTTGTGTTTGAAAATAAAATATTATCTAATATGATATGTAACAAGTTACACAACTCAAGAGCCTTAGCCTCATCCATTTTTGCATATTCCAGTAAAAAATTTTTGCTACTCTCAATGCTGAAATCATTAGGAAAGCACGTAAATAATGAGTCAACATCCAAAGTGTCCAAAATATAAATACCAATGACCTTAACTTTTGCCCACATGTACAGTTCTTTAAGAAAATGCAAAATGTCTTTAACAACAGTACACGCTGATTTTATTTCAAGTTAATGAATTCCTATGTGGTGGTAATATTGTTCAATGTATTGGATTAGAGGAATATAGATAGATTTTGCAACTTAGGGCTCATATATTGCCAGGCTTAAATGAATTTGTACTTTAAAGCCCAATTTCAGAGAATTACATCAAAGGGTGTAATTGTATCATGTGATTTATCTATTTAAATGGCTTTAGTAACCGTTTTAGATGTTTGTGTCTCTGAGGAAGGTTTTAAGTGAAACTACAAAGTTGCATATTAAAGTATTTTACTTCAGTTTGGTGTTACATGGTTTACAGCGGATTTTTCTCTTTTCTGGCTGTTTGCACTTGTTTTCACTGTGATTTACCAGGGGATTATTCTTCTTTGTATTGTTTCATCTCCACATTTGAAGGGCAGTAAGAGCTGACAAGCAATGTCCCACCAGTATCAATGACCTCATGCCTCTGCAGAACTTGCTGGGAAACTAAAACCAGTCTTCCACTACCTGCTGGTTCTTTAATCAGCGATTTCTTAGACTTGTCCATTTTCCTCGGCCTGCATTCTTCTTCAGTAATTTCTTAGGATTTAGGCCAGTAGATGAGGGTTCTCTTGCTGGGGAGGGGGACTGATGCCTCTTGCAGCAGCACCATGTATAGGCATATTTTGCACTTGTATGAGGACATCTGACTGTTCTCACCCAAGCAAACTGGCACTGAAGGCCACAGCTCTTAGGTTCATAGGTTCATACTAGGCTATCTGCCGTAGGGCATTTACAAGCCTAGCCAGAGTGTGTTTGGCTTTCGCTACCCATTTTAAAATGGATTTTGCTATGCCCTTTTTCGAGGTTAGTATACTGTGTATCTGTCTAACATTGACACAGAAGTGATACCCGGAATAAATTTACGATCTCCCATCCACTTATCAAGATTCCTCTTGAAGAGAGTCAATGAGGGACTCTGCCTAACCTGGACTGGGATTTTATTCCAGAGTAAAGGGAGCCTCTAGGTTATGAATCTGTCCCTCCAGCATGTCCTATTTATTTCAGTGCTGAAGTTCAAGTCTAAGGTGCAGCATTGTCCATTAATTCCGGGTTGGACATGGCTTTATACGTCAGGCACAGATCGCCTCTGAGCAGGCGGTATGCCACTGAGTAGAGCTGGAGTTTCTTTAACTGGACAGCATATGGCATCTGTTTGAGCCCTTTGATCCTCTTGGTGAGGTACTTTTGGGGTCTTTCCAGTTGCTGCAGGTGTTTGGTAAGGTACATCCCAAAAGGAGCATTGTACTCAATTATGGGCCTGATGAGGGATGAGTAAAGAGGCACGATGACCTCCCCTGATCTAGATGTGAATCCCTTCATGATTAAGTGGGCTATATAAAATGATTTTCTAACCACTTTGGCCACGTGGTTGTCAAATGAGAGATTGCTATCAACTTGGGTCCCCAGGTCCCTAATTACTTCTTCCGTACTTAATGGATTACCACCTATGTGGTAATTTGTGGGCACTTTGTTTTTGCCGAAGGGGATGACTATACATTTTTTGGCATTTAACTTGAGGCCATGGCTCTGGCACCAGTTGTCTGTTTCTATGAGGCCCTTTTGTAGGATGCTTGTGTCGGCTGGAGAGTCTATTATGGCACCCAGTTTGCAGTCATCTGCGAACTTGGTCAGCCACAGTCCTTCCATGTTGGCCTGTACCTCCGAGAAATATATACTGAACAAGAGAGGTCCCAGGTCTGAGCCTTGTGGGATGCCACTTGTAACTGGTTTGGAGTCTGACATGGCTCCAGCAATTCTAACCATGTGGGTTCTGTCCTTGAGCCAGTTTGCAACCCATCTAGTGACATATGGGTTTATGTTTAAGCTGGTGAGCTTATCTATAATGCCCAAGTGGGGTATGGTATCAAAGGCTTTTGCGAGGTCCAGGTAGGCTATGTGGACCACCTTCCCCTCGTCAATGGCCTTGGTGACTGTTTCAAAGAAATCAACCAGGTTTAAGAGGCAGGATCTGCCCTTAACAAAGCCGAACTGGGTAGGATCCAGTGTCTGTAGGTCCCCAATATCTTTATTTATGAGGTCCATGATGATCCTTTCCATAGCTTTGCAGACCAAGCTAGTCAGGCTTATGGGGTGATAGTTTCCAGGATCTGTTGAGGCACCACCTTTGTGGAGAAGGACCACTGTTGCTGTACACCACTCTTTGGGTACATATCCTGTAGTAAGGCTGAGATTGAACAGTAGTTTTATGTTTGGGTTTAGTTCTTCTTGGAGTTCATGTAGGACGCTGCCAGGGAAACCATCTGGTCCCATTTTCTGCTGTGTTTTTTGCTTTGGAGAGGGCAGCTTTTACCTGAGCATCTGAGATGTCAGGGGGGAAGCACTCTGCTGGGATAGATATTTGCCCTTTTGGGGGGGAAGGGGAGAAGTTTGCTGAACCTGTCAGCTAGGATGTTGGCAATGTCTGTGGGTTCAGTGTATTTTTTGTCATTTTGAACTATTTCTGAGCATATCTGGGAATTCCCACCCAGGTTTCTAACATAACTAAAGAAAGCCTTGTGATTATCCTTAGTGTCCTGTGAAATTTTTCTCTCGAAGCTGGCCTTAGACGATTTTATGTGTGTCCGAAGTTTTTTGCTAATACTGATCAGAGATGCCTTCCCTTTTTGGGATTTTGCTCCATCAAGTAGTAGCGTCCTCCTCCTATTGTATAGTTTGTTTATGGCTGGGGTCCACCAGACAGGATGCCTGCCTTTGGAGGATTGGGTCTTGGTTTTGTTTGGGATTGCATAATCCATGCATTCCTGAAGGTGTTCATAGAATGCATTTATAAAGGATTCTGTGGCCTGGGCCGTATTTTCCACAGGCCCGGGGGCTTTGAAGGATTCCACCTCAGTTTTGAGGAGTGTGAAATTTGCTTTAGAGAAGTTTTTCACTGTGGTTTTCTGGGCAGGGGCTGGGATGTGAATATCTAGTGAGATTAGTTTATGGTCTGATCTTACCAGTGAGGGATACACTTCTGGTCTGGAGCATAGAGCCTTCTGCAGCCACAAATTATAGAGAATCTTTTGTGTTTCCGGGAAGGGGGGGGGTACTGGACCTCAAAAGTGTACATCATAATATGCAACACTAAAACAGAAAAGGAAATGCAATATTGTGTATATTCCCAAACAAACTGTGTACTTGACATCACTTGTAAGGGATCAATATTCTGATGACTGATAGCTCTGCGTGGCCAAAAATAAAATGACAGTGGTGCAGTCTGCTTTACCTTTTAACTGGATGTCAGACTCACATTCTGGTAAGGGGGAAAGAAATCAGTATTACTGTAGGAATGCCCAAAATATCTGTAACCCAGGCTAGAAAAGTACATGTTTGCAGCTGACTAATTTTTATGAATAATGAGTGACAACATAGCAGTCAGCCTTAAAGATGAGCACTGAAGTTTGCAGCAGGACGATGGATTATGTGCAAAGAAATTAGCGAACTATCTTACAGGTTTAGAGCAAAATACCATAATGATCTCTGTAAATCTTGTACGTCTTGGCAAGGACGCAGCAAGCACTATTTAATATTGATATAGCCCATGATTTAGCAAGTAGCTTAATTACACTAAATCTATCAAACATAAGCATGCACTTGTAACTTACTTGGGTAATAAGTACTAAATAAACAAACTGTAACCCACTCCTTACCTTTAATGCCTTGAAGTACTGAAGAGTTTCATTCTCATAACCCAAAGGGTCCAAAGCTCGCATCAATAAGATAACAGTCAGCAAACACCCTAGGACACAAAAACAAAATTGGTAAGATCAAAAAATAAAGAACTTAGACCCACAGCTAATTAACATTTACAACAAATGCCTAAGAAACAGAAACAGAGAAGGAAACAGCAGAAATTAAACTGAAAACTGGTGGAGCTGGGGTGTCTGCAGTTTCTAACTTGTATTAACAAGAAAATAATTTTGCTTGTGGAGGGAATGGAACGAGAGAATGGAGGAAAGATAATCTAGAACCACTCTCTGCAATGGGCTACATTAAGAGCAGCAGCACACCACAAAGAGCTACAATTTCCTGCTGAAAGGGATGCCTGCTAATCATCTAGTGTGTACAAAAGAGAACACTGAATGCCATGATGAGAGAACTCAGGACTTATTAATGGAATGGAAACACACACTTACGAGGAATTTAATGACAGAACAGCTAATGCCAGTATTAAGACCTGGGAATAAGACTAGGGAAAAGGCTGTATGGAAACCGGCATTAGGATCTTGGATTAAGCCTCCGGGAGGAGGAACAGGAGGACATATGTGAAGATAACATCAGGACCTCAGACTCAGCTTCAAAGAGGAGGAGGAGGATGCTCTGCAAAGCCAACATCAGAACCTGTGAATCAGGGATGAAGAGTCTGCATGAGAATCTTGTACTAGAAATAGGAACTTAACCACATGAATAAGGACTCGTATTAGTACCAAAGCTTGACAATCTCAGGGAGGACAAGAAGGTTATGTGTGAGGGTAGTACAGACATCTGCTGCAGAGGGGTTTGTGTTGGAAGCAAATACCAGAAGACTGAACCCCAGGGTAGGAGAAGGCTGTGTGAATTTAGCATGAAAACTCAAGACTAAGCCCCAGGAAGGAGGAGGCTGTATCTGAATCAAGGATCAGGACACAAGAGTAAACCTCAGGAAGGAGGAGGAATATGTGTGAAGCTAACACCTGGACCGAAGAATGAGCCCCAGGGAGGAGCTTAACACCAGTACCTAAGACTGAGTCCTATGAAGGAGGAGGCTGTGTGAAATGAACTCCAGTTCCTAATAATGCATCCCAAGGAGGAGAATGTTGTATATGAAGCAAACCACAAAATCCAAGACTGTGCCTCAGGAAGGAGAAGGCTGCATTTGAAGTAAACCCCAGGATCTAACAGCAAGTTCCAGGACAGAGAAGGCTGTATTTGAAGCAAACACCAGGACCCAACACTAAGCCCAAGGAAGGAGAAGGATGCATCTAAAACAAACACCAGGAACTAAGACTGAGCCCCACAAAAGGCAGAGGCTGTACATGAAGCAAACACTAAGATGGAGCCCCAGGACGGAAGGAAGGAAGGAAAAGGCTGTAGGAAGCCATCACCAGTACCCAAGATTGGGACCCATAAAGGAGGAGGCTGTGTGAACTTAGTATCAGTTTCAGTCTATGGAACGAAAGCTGTCTTTCTAGTCGGCATAGAAAGCTAAGACAGAATATCAAGAAGGGGAAGAGGCTAAATGCAAAGCCAGAATTAGCACACAGTGATTCAGTACTAGGGTAAAGGTAGCTAATACCAGGATAAAAGGACTCAGGATCAGGGAGAAGGCTGTGTGTAACCGCAGCCCCAGGCATTAGAATGACTGTGCACTGAGCTACAGTACTAGGACTGTGTCCAAGGGTAAAAGAGGTTTATCAATAGGAAGAACCAACAGACAGAGAAAGCTGCATGTACAGTAAGCACCAGAGACCCAGAACACAACAGAGAGAAAAAGGCTTGTTGCAGCATGAGCTCCAGGTAGGAATCTGTAGGTGAAATAAACCCCAAGGACAATCAGTAACTGTGTGTTAACTCACTCCAAGGGAGGAACAAAAGGTTGTATAACATATATAGAAAGTTGAAACAATAAGCTTTTAGTCATAAATCGTGGCAGTACAATGATGAGATATTTTGGTTTGTTCTGCTACTTCACTATGCAATAACTGCACTGTTTCAGTATATAAATGGTTTTAACAGACTAGGAAAACCACTCCCAAGCATTCTGGGTTTTATCCTTTCAGCAATTTCTTCAGAGTGAAAATGTTCATCCTTAAGAGTAGATCCTGGAAGTGAATACGTCATGAAGCTAAAAGTAGAATTCTTAAAGGCAGATTATAAGCATTCCTTCCCAGTAGCCTAGCTTTTGGGACTATCAGGAGCAACACAGCTTCTGTGAGCAAGATGATTCAATACCATGACTCATGCTTGCTGCCAAAGAAATAATTTTAGACAGTCGACAGAAAAGATACTTGGTCTAAAGATACATACTGAAAACGTGGAAGCAAGACTAGATTCCTTGGGAATGTTGCTGAAGCTAGACAATAGAAGAGAAACTGTCTTAAAAGGGGGTTCTGCACATCACAGAATTAAGTGTATTTCAAGCCAGCTTCATTGGCACAGAGAGATAAAACCTTGGCAATGTCATTGGCAACCAATGTTCAACTAGTAGCTCAGGTGCCTGCTGGAGCAAGCATGGGGGAAGAAGGGAATAATGAGGCTTAAGCCAGCTTAACTCTCTTTAGGGGGAAGGGCATGTATTCATAAGCACGCTGTTCATGATACAGTCCCTGGTGCAGACCAGGGATCACATAGATGTGTCTGTTTACAATGCAGGGTATGGCCAATTGATTATGCCATGTAGAAGCATGAAGGACAATACAAAGGCCCCAGTCCTTTGGACCCAAATAAGCATGCAAAGAAAATTGGAGCTTAAAGGAAAAACATTCCTCCTCTTACTGACAGTGCTGCTTTTGGTGCACTTACTCAAGGGAAATGAATGGCTCAACAATTAGATCAGGTGGTGAATCTGACGGTCTGAGGACCACAATAAAAAAAAAAAAAAAACAAGCGCTTCTTCCCTATTTTTGTTGTGAAAGTCAATCTTTTTTGGAGCATTTTTTCATAAATAAATTTGGGAAATGGGCTTAGGACTACAAAATGTAAATTGGGTAATATAATTGCTTAAAAAAAAATATGCCAAAGTTCTCCAACATGGTCTACAAAAAATGTATGCCTGGTGCAGCAGCAATGATTTCATGCTCAGTGAAGTAGTATCACAAGCCTTAGCAAAAAAGCACAGGTTATGTTTACAAAATAAATAGTCAAATTATAAGGACATGACACCAGCATTAATCATCTACAAAGACCAACATTTTTAAATGCAGACTAAATAAGCTGAATATGCTAGAAAAAATATGAACTTCATTATCCAAATGTAAAAGCCAGGGCCTCGGCCTTGCTTACCTTCAATGGTTCTAGCACAGCAACTATTTTTTAATGTTTTTACCCAGTACAAATCCATTTTAAAACAATTTTAACTTTGGACAGTGCTTATCCCGAAGTCAAGAATACATATGCAGTCCATCGAATTCTACAATTCATGTGTAGTCACTCCAAGGAGATCACTGTACCACCTTATAACTCACCAGTCTGACCACCATTATTTAACACGTTGCTGCATTTTGTAACCTTCAAGCAAGCCACTTGAAATGCTAGGAGTCCTTACTAAAAAGTTGTGTTGGAGAATTGGAATTTTTCAGAAAAGTTTTGGGAGTTGTGAGTATATTGTTTCCTGCTAGTTACAGATAACCTTTGCCTAGCTTATAAGGCATGGCTTGATCTGGTTTAATTTGAAAGCCTATGCCTGGAATGTACCAACAGGGGAACAAACACCGGATAGGAGAATCTAACACTGAAAACAAATATCAATAACAGAAGAAAAAAGATGATAAATACTTCATAAAAAATTCCTTCCAAGATTCTGGAATAAGCATCTTCTTAGAAGTCATTCATTAATTACCTTCAAAAATATTCTTTATATATTAATGGGAAGTAGAAAATACCAGTTACGCTAATCAAAATTCTTGAGGACTACTAGCTCATAAATTTGACAACTGATCCACTCACCCCAAAATAACTGTCAAATGTTAAAGTCACAGAAACCTGATTTGTCTAGTGCAGACTCTGGGTTTATTAGAACCCAACCACAAAAAGCTGAAAATCGGTGAAGTACTAACTTGAAGTCACAGTTTTCCTCTGACGAATACTGCAGGCTGCTACTGTTGAAGACTTCATTGCTGTTGACAGTCTCCCTTGGAATCTCACAAAGGCTGCTCCAACAGACAGACAGAATCATCTAGCACTTCAGAGAAAAGCCAGATAATGCTCATTCATAATCATGCACTTAGAACTCACCACTGCCAAACTAACATACATTTTTCCAGTGGGGGAAATGAGAGGATCACATATATGCAATGGTAAGTCAAAAAAAAAGTTATGTACTCACCATAACGTTCCATGTTGATAGTCCATCTCAGCCTTCATTTTTACATATGGGTTTGGAGCTCGGCTCCGACTCTGCCGATTTTCAAGCTTGAAGACTTCTGGTTGGCTTGTGGCTAAGCAAGTATCCCATGGTGCACCAATGCAAACCCCAAATCTTGTTTGCTGCTCACTAGCGATAGAAAGAAACCCTTAACTAACAAACCAATACTAAAGGGTTGCCAACCAAGAAATTTATAATATTACCTCCAGATCTTCCAGGATGGAGGCAGGAGGGAGAGTTGATAAAAATGAAGGGTGAGATGGATACCAACAGAATGAGAGTACATAACTTCTTTATGTTAGGTAGTCCAAACCTTCATTTTTACATATGGGACAGTGGTAAGCCCAATCTGGAATCAGAAACTAACTACTGGTCTGACTTCTGAAATTCTTTGGTAGTTGCACATCCAACTGGTGAAAAATTGCTATGATTGGGAAGAAGACTCAATGAGGTTCAATGTAGCAGATGAACAAACCTGGGGAACAAATGAAGGATTGGTAAAGAAACCCTGTCTTTATGAAAAACTAAATAAGGTGGCTTAATAGACAGGGCATGTAGCTCAGAAATATGCAATAGCTACCAAAAACACAGTCTTTCAAGACAAGTACTTTAAGGAGGCTGAATGAGATTGTTCAAAAAATGTGAAATAGCTGCCAGTTATACTTTGATGATGGCTGCAGCAGATCCCTGCTGAAAAAGCTCCAAAAGGAATTCCAAAATTACAGGAACGGGAGCGGTGTAAGGATTCACTTTCATTTTCTGTGCCCAATAGAAAACCTTTTCCACTTACTTCATAAAGCCTTCTGGTTGATGGTTTATGTGAGGATAAAAGAATATGGCACACTGATGATGAAACATCATGAAGCCTGACTAGAGATGGAACTGGATCAGCCAAGCTGTCAATTTGAGGGTGTGGAGAAAACCAGACCTGATAAGGCCAGTAAGAGCAATGAGGATCAACTTGTTTCCCAGTCGGTTGGCTTTCTGTATCACTGGAGGGAAGGCAGAAGTCCCGTGGGCCATCGTGTGTACAAGTCTGGATGCTTCCCCCAGAGGTGTGAAGGAGAAATATCTGTCCCACTTGGCATTGTCTAGCCTCCCAAAAATCTCAGATGCCCATTTTCGGTGAGAGCTGTTCCACTAATTTCAAAGACCACAGCAGCAGGATTGCCTGCCCCCGGAATGTGCATTGCCACCAGAAATCAAAACTCACATGCCCTAAAAAGTTAAGACAGGAACTAAACCCACACATAAGGCTGCTGTTTAATCTTAGCCTTACTACAGGATACGATGCATACCCAATAGAGGTGACGGCAACTGTGGTCCCACTCCACAAAGCGGTGCTTCTAAGACCCTGAAATTACTGCCCCATAAGCTTGACGAGCCTTGTCTGCAAAGCTATGGAGAGGATCACAATGGAACTCATAAATAAAGACATTGGGGACCTACAGACACTGGATCCTACCCAATTTGGCTTTGTCAAGGGCAGATCCTGCCTCTTGAACTTGGTCGACTTTCACTAAGGCCATTGATGAGGGTAAGGCAGTTCACACAGCCTACCTTGACCTAGCAAAAGCGTTCGACACAATACCCCACTCGGGCATCATAGAAAAGCTCACCAGCTTAGATGTAAACCCATATGTCACAAGATGGGTTGCAAACTGGCTCAAGGACAGAACACACAGGGTTAGAGTTGCTGGTGCCATGTCAGAATCTAAGCCAGTCACGAGCGGTGTCCCACAGGGCTCAGTCCTGGGCCCCCTCTTGTTCGGCATTTATTTTTCTGAAGTGCAGGCAAACATAGGGGGATTGTGGCTGACAAAATTTGCAGATGACTGCAAACTGGGCACCATAATTGACACTCCATCAGACACAGACATCCTCCAGAAAGGTCTCATAGAAATGGATAACTGGTGCCAGAGCCATGGCCTTAAGCTAAATGCCAAAAATGTATAGTCATACCCTTTGGGAAAAACAAGGTAACCCCTAATTACCACATAGGTGGTAATCCATTAAACACGGAAGAAGTTATCAGGGACCTGGGGACCCAAGTTGACAGTAACCTCTCTTTTGACACTCACATTGCCAAAGTGGTTAGGAAGACCTTCTACATTGCCCACCTGATCATGAAGGGATTCACATCCAGATCAGGAGAGGTCATTGTACCCCTGTACTCTTCACTTATCAGACCAATGATCGAGTACAACGCCCCATTCGGAATGTACCTTACCCGACACCTGCAGCAGTTGGAAAGACCCCAAAAGTTCCTCACCAAAAGGATAAAGGGGCTCAAACATATGTCATACGATGCCCGACTGAAGAAACTCCAGCTCTAGTCAGTCGCATACCGTCTGCTCAGAGTTGATCTGTGCCTGACATACAAGGCCATGTCCAACCCGGAATTAATGGACATGTTTCACCTCAAAAAATCCAAATCCACCAGAGCCACGACAGCAAGAGACTTAAACCTCAACACTGATATAAATAGGACGTGCTGGAGGGACAGGTTCATCACCCAGAGACTCCCTACACTATGGAACAGAATCCCAGTCCATGTGAGGCAGAGCCCCTCACTGACTCTGTTCAAGAGAAATCTTGACGAGTGGATGGGAGATCGTAGGTTTACCCCGGGAATCATCTCTGTATCACTGCTGGACAGAGGCACAGCAAACTAATGGGTATAGTATTCTCATCCTAAGGGGTGGTGAAAGCCACACACACTCTGGCTAGGCTTATAAATGCCCTAGGGCAGATAGCCTAGTATGAACCTATGAACCTATGAAGGGTGAGATGGACTACCAACATGGAACATTATGGAGAGTACATAACTTCTTTATGTTAGGTAGTTCAATCTCACCTTCATTTTTACATATGGGACAGCATCCCTAGTGCCTTATTCTTGGGTGGCTCATTGGAAGATGCTCCTGAGCACCATGGCACCAAAGGATGCTCTACCTCTAGAAGCCAAATCCAACTTATGAGTAATGAAGGTGTGAGGGGTAGCCCACGTAGCTGCTGCACAGATATGATCAATTGGTACCCTGGCTTGGAAGGCTGCAGAGGTAGACAGAGACCTGGTAGAGTGAGCCTTGATACTGTGGGGTAAGGGTCTGCCCTCCGAGCTGTAGACGAAAGCTATGCAACTCGAAATCCAGTTAGACAAGGTCACCTTGGAATCTGGTAAGCCCAATCTGGAATCAGAAAAGGAAATGAACAACTGGTCTGACTTCCAAAATTCTTTGGTCCGTTGCAAATAGAAACGCAACTGTCTGTGAACATCCAACTGGTGAAAACGGTATTCCGCTTCATTGCTATGATTGGGAAAGAAGACTGGGAGCTCAATGGACTGGTTCAATGTGGCAGAAGAACAAACCTTGGGAACAAATGAAGGATTGGTACATAAAGAAAGCCTTTCTTTATGAAAAACTAAATAAGGTGGCTTAATAGACAGGGCATGTAGCTCAGAAACACATCTGGCTGATGCAATAGCTACGAAAAACACAGACTTTCAAGACAAGTACTTTAAGGAGGCTGAATGAGACTGTTCAAAAGGAGGGGATGTTTGTTTGGACAACACAAAATTTAAGTCCCAAGAAGCCACAGGTTCCTGTAAAGGTGGTCTCAGCAAGGTGGCCCCTCTCAAGAAAGTTTTACATAACTTAAGCGACATAAAGTTAACATTTGGAGAACCTAAATAAAAATGTGAAATAGCTGCCAATTGTACTTTGATGGTGGCTTCGGCAGTTCCCTGCTGAAAAAGCTCTGAAAGGAATTCCAGAATTACAGGAAAGGGAGCGGTGTAAGGATCCACTTTCATTTTCTGTGCCCAAACAGAAAACCTTTTCCACTTACTTCATACAGCCTTCTGGTTGATGGTTTATGTGAGGATAAAAGAATATGGGACACTGATGATGAAACATCATGAAGCCTGACTAGAGATGGAACTGGATCAGCCAAGCTGTCAATTTGAGGGGGTGGAGAGAGGGGTGTAGCAAACCCGACATGTGGGTCAATAGATCTGAAACTGGGTCCAGGATCCAAGGATCATCCAGGAGAAAAGGCTCGAGGAAGGGAAACCAGACCTGATAAGGCCAGTAAGGAGCAATGAGGATCAACTTGCTTCCCAGTCGGTTGGCTTTCTGTATCACTTTGGGGATAAGAGGGAATGGAGGGAAGGCATAGAGAAGTCCCGTGGGCCAATCGTGTACCAGAGCGTCTCTGGGTGCTTCCCCCAGAGGGTGAATTAAGGAAAAATAACTGTTGCACTTGGCATTGACTAGACTGGCAAAAAGGTCGCAGCAAGGTTGTCCCCATTTTCGGAAAATCTGTTCCACTATTTCCCATTTCAGAGACCACTTGTGGGGCAGCAGGATTGCCCAGCTCAGCTTGTCGGCTATCACTTTGGTTGCCCCCGGAATGTGCGTTGCCACCAGAAAGCACTGGGAAGAAATCTCCCATTCCCAAACTCGCATGGCCTCTCGACAGAGTGGGTAAGATCTGGTACCACCCCCATTTGTTGATATACCACACAATTGACATGTCCGCATGTATCGCAATCATCCCTGGAGGGAGAAGGTCCTGAAGTGCTTGCAATGCCAGAAGAATCGCTCTCATCTCTAGAACGTTGATATGCAGATGAGCCTCGTGTTCTTGCCATGTGCCGTGGACCATCCTGCCCAAATAATGCCCCCCCTACCCGACCTGGGAGGCATCCATGGTCACAGTGGCAACGGGTTGGGAAGGCACAAAGGGAGCTCCTGTGAACAAGTCGTTGGGGGCTATCCACCAATGAAGGTCCTTTTTGCATGATTCTGTCAGCAGAATAGAGTGATTCAGCTGTAGATATTGGAATGATCACTGGGAGAACAGGAGCCACTGAAGGATTCTCATATGCAACCTGGCTAGAGGTATTAACAGAATGGTTGAGGCCATCATTCCAAGAAGCTGAAGAATCCACTTTGCCTTGACCTACCGAAGTGGGAGACGTCGCTGAACTTGTGAGATGAGGTTTTGTGCTCTTTCGGCAGGAAGATGAACCATCATGTCCACTGTATCTACCTCTCCGCCTATAAAAATCAGATTGCGAGGGCAGTAATGCAGATTTTTCCCAATTTATGGAGATCCCTAGTTGAGCAAAGATGGATGGTGATCTTCCTGTTTTGGAGAAGTAGATGCCTGGTGGGCGCGGTCAGGAGCCAGTCGTCCAAATACGGAAACACCTGGAATCCCTGATGTCTCAGGTGAGCTGTCACTACTGCCATGCATTTGGTGAACACAATCAATTGGCCATACCCTGTAAACACCCTGGGGGCTGTGGTGAGACCAAAGGGCAGAGCACAAAACTGATAATGGCTGGCTCCCAGCCGGAAGCGCAGATACCTCCTTGACGCCTTGTCCATTTTTATATGGTAGTAGGCATCTTGGAGATCTAGAGAGCACATCCAATAGTCTTTCTCTAACAACAGGAGTATCTACTGCAGTGTTACCATCCAAAACTTCTTCTTTTTCACGGATTTGTTTAATCTGCTGAGGTCCAATATTGGCCTCCAGTCTCCGGTTCGTTTTGGGACTAAAAAGAACATGGAGTAAGTTCCGGATCCTATCTGGTCTGCTGGCACGGGCTGGATGACTCTTTTTGAGAGCAACTTGTTGATCTCCACAGTTGCCTGATCCCTGTGATTGACTGGAATATCTGGGATCCTCTTGGGAACAAACGGTGGAAGGGAAAAGGGTATGATATAGCCTCTGGTAACAACTCTTTGTACCCACTTGTCTTGGTTATATTTATCCAGGCTTCTGGATACAAAGAGATGTGATCCCCGACTGGCCCCAGAGAAACGCAGTCGGGCCCCACATCAGGAGTGCTGATAAGGCCGCCCTCGAAAGGAGCCACGGCCTTGCTGATATTGCGGACCGCCCCTGCTTCTAGGGCGATGTCTACCATTTCCTCCTCCTCTGCCTCTGAAGGAGGATTCACTCCGTGTGTCTGGAAAGGCCCTCTGGGACATTTTGAACCACATCTTACCTCCCCTTTGACCTTTGGGGTATGGTCGAGAGGGGACGGTAAAACAGACTCCCACGGCAGAGAGAGTCTTTCCTTCCTGTTTACACCAAGTGAGTGTATCTTTCACCTTGGAACCAAACAAGGAGGAACCATCAAATGGGGCGTTTGTGAAGGTGGACTTAAACGGCTCCATAAAATTACACAAGAGCATCCAGGAGTGGCGCCTAAGGGCAACTCCTGAACCCACTGCTCTGCTCGCTCCATCAGCCACATGAGATATGAGCTGCATGGAGTTAACTACAGAATTTAGGGTGGACAACTGAGTAGAGATCCTATCCGGGACTCCCTTAGGACAAGCACCCTGTATGGCATCTCCTAACTCCTTGTGGAGATCCCTCTGCAACCTCGTGAAATGGGTAAGATAGTTCAGGGATCGAAGTGTAAAAGCCGCTGAACTAAATACGCGCTTCCCAAATCTGTCCATCTGTCGAGACTCCTTGTTTGGTGGATGTACAGAGAAAGAAACTCCTTCTTTGTGGCTGCAGCCACCACCATGGCATCTACGGAAACGCCCTTAGACAAGAATTCTTTTCCAGGAGGGGCAGACAGGAACTTATTTGGTCTTCTAGGTACTGGCTCCACGGCATCGGGAGTATCCCACACCTTCCGACTAACCAGATCCATTAGCTCATCGAAAGGTGGAGACACCAAAGAGGCAGAGGGGTTGAGACCCGAAAGCATTCAGGTACACCGACTCATCAGAAGGGTTGACAGTGGGCCAGTCACACCTCTGTTTAAGGATCTCTAGGAATTCCACAAAGCAGACATCATCAGAGGACGACTTAGGGGACCCCTCTGACTCATCGAGGTCAGTGTCCGATGTCAGAGACTCATCCTGGGAATCAATATGCTTCCTCTTGCATACTCTCTTCTGCAGGGGCTCCTCAAAAGGACCTTCTGGGGATGCCCCGGAAGAGTGGGGGCCACCAGCCGGTGGCTCCTGAGGCTGTGGATCTCTGTTGTCCCCGGAGAGAGTTGGGACTGAGACTGAAGTGGGAGCCCTGGGGGGAAGAGTGCTTGTACCACTGGCAGGGGCTGTAGATTGTGACAGCACACTCATCACCTCAAAAGCAGATCTCTCTGGCTCCGAAGACCGTCCCCGTTCTGAAGAGACAAAGGACGGTGCCAGAGCCATCAGCTCTGAGATAGATGCAGGGTCTGAGCTCACCCTGGCGGACGCACCGAGAGGAAGGCTCGGAACTGACAAAGATCAATTCAAACCCTCCCCCTCGGCACCGACAGAAGAGCTTCGGTCCCTGGACATGACGGACAGAGCCAAACATGTCGGAGCCGAACTCAGCTCCAAAACAACAGCAAGGGGAGCTGGAACCGAGGGTTCCTCCGTTGGTAATAAGCACTCAGGCTCCAAAAAACCAACATGGCTCGGACGAGGAATCACAGATGGAGACAAGACTGGTTCGAGTGGCTCCGGAGCCAACAAAAATTTAGGAAGGGCAGATGACTTCAGGAGTCTCAGTACTACCCTCTCCACATCTTCTTCTGAAAGACTCCTGGAAGACCTGGAAGATAAGGTTGGGGATCTCGACCCAGCAGGCGCTGGAGATTTGACCATCAAACAGGCTGGTAGAGACTCTATAGACCAGCTCCGAGAAGCAGAGTCAACTATTTGCAAGGATTCGGCAGTCGGCACCAAAGCAGTGCTCTCCTTCGGCTCCGAAGACTAAGGAGTCGAGGAGGCAGGTTTTATTAATTTGGCAGGTGGCTCCGAAACACTAGCCAGTGCCATAGAAGGCCTTTTTGAACCTTTAGATTTGGAGTCAGATCTTGACTTTGAAGACTTGGATGAAGAAACCGAAGAACCAGACAAAGCTTCCTCGAAGGTTGGCTTCAAAAGACCCGAGTATTAGTTTGTTTTTTCTCTCCTGCAACACTCTAGGAGAGAAAACATAACAGAACAAACATGATTCTTGCAAATGGATGGCTCCCAAACAGTAGACACGCTACTGTAGCCATCGGTCAAAGACATTTTCTGGGAGCACTTCAGACATTTTTTTTAAATCCAGAGGGTTTGTGCTCCTTGCTATCCTTAGACATTGCAACCCACAAGCAACCAGAGGAAAAGAGAAGAGAGTGACTGAGGACTAGGCCCTCTAACTAAAACAGGCCAAGCCCTGCAGATGAATTACATGAGGACTAGGTCCCTCAGGCCTAGCCTGGTGTAAGACAGAAAACTAGATTTTCCACTAAACAATAGACAGATTCAGTCACACAGGAATATGGTTAAATAAAATACAGTAGAAGCAACACGAGGACTAGGTCCTCTAAGTTAAACGGGCATAGCCTTGTGAAGAACCGGGTGTTCTAATTCAAACAGACCAAGAAGGCACCACACACACAGGTAGCAAATTAACAACTGAAGAAATTAAGACTTTAGCGAGGTCCATGCTAAAGACCACCAGTCAACAATAATCGCTTGACAGGAAAATAATCAATAGGAGCCCCTATTGATTAAAAACGGCAAACTCGCCAAAATAACTCTCTAGACAAGAAAAAAAATGCAACTGCGTCTAATTACTGAAATACAGGAGACTACTAATACTAGTCACACAAGGCAATTAAGGAAAATCCTAACTGCAAACAGGAAAAAAGGTGAAACCGCCAAAAACTAATGGTTTAGGTAAAGCGCAATTGTGCCTAACTACTGGTACACAGGATACCACTAAAAAGGTCAAACAACAACAAGACAATAAAGATGAAGTCCTATAATGTATATATTCAATAACTATACAAAAAGATACTAGAATAATGAGAATTGCAAAAACTTAGCCAGAGCCAAGAGAAGCACATCCGAACTCGTCAATGCAGCAAACAAGATCTGGGGATTGCACTGGTGCACCATGGGATACCTGCTTAGCCACGAGCCAACCAGAAGTCTTCGAGCTTGAAAATCGGCCGAGTCGGAGCCGAGGATCGGCTCCAAACCCATATGTAAAAATGAAGGTGAGATTGGACTGCCTAATATTTGCTGCTCACTTCCTGCCCGCTCATGTGGCTCTCGAGCAGTCTGATCACTGCTGAACATGAGTTACCAGTACCACAGATGTAGAAGTTCCTTTGCCCATTAGGCTGATCTGAGGAAGATAATGAATCTGACAATCCTCAGAGAAAGTATTTCACAAACAGATAAAGTGAAGTGGTGCAGAGTTGGTGAATTTGGAACCCTTCACCTGTACAGGAGAAAGGTCATTCCCTATTGATGGCTACTCTGCACTTCAAATATGAAATCTTCACAGTCTAAAATTCCACAGTATACACTGGGACTGAGGCTGCAGGGCCAAAGGAAGCTAGAAACCCCAGAACATGACAATGTGGAAAGTCACCAATTCACTGAAATGGTGACAAAATTCAACTGAAAAAACAGGTCTTGGTAAAGCATAATATCCTTTGAGAAAGATAATGAATATCATAAGAAAAAAAAGATTTAATTAGTATTTACACAGTCTACTCAAGGATACAGTTAATTCCTACACAGCTACTCTACAGAATATTTTTTTTCCTGTTATTTCTTTTTACCTAATCCTTTGTAAATATCTTTGTCTTCAAGTGACTGTTCCAAAGAAGAAACAGTTTTCTCTGCCCCATTCTTAAATATCTTCCATTTATAACATTTTATTTGTTTTTATTTACTTGTGAACCAGGTAAATAAAAACATATAAAAAGTTATAAATGGAAGATATTTAAGAATGGGGCAGAGAAAACTGTTTCTTATTTGGAACAGTCACTTGAAAGAGAGATATTTACAAAGGATTTTTTTTACTTGTGAACCAGGTAAGGCCGCGGTGGCGCAGCGGTTAGCATTGTCGCCTCACAGCAAGAGGTTCTCGGGTTCGATTCTTGGCTGGAGTGCCTTCTGCATGGTGTCTGCATGTCCTCCCCACGGCCAAGTGACGTTTAAAGACATTCAACTAGGTGCGTGTGTGAGTTCGTTGAAGGTTGGGCGTCGGGCTGGCACCTCGGCACCACAAAAATCTACTGCCAATCATAAGCAGACTGGCGTTCCGCTGTGGCGACCCCTAACCAGGAAAAAACGAAAGACAAGAGAGAGATTTACTTGTGAACCAGGTAAATGCATGATGCATGAAATGCTCCTTCTGAAAAGTGACTCATGAGCAAGTTTTGGATACAACTTTAGTAAATCCTCCAGGGAGTTATGAGTCCATGAAATATAAACTATGTGAGAAGATACCTCTGCTTCATAGCACAAAACCATATTATCACTCTCTCCTGTTGAGGGAGGTGTGCAAACCCTTCCACTTTGTGATGCATCTCACCAAAGTTGTACTGTATGGTCTAAACTAAACAAATCTGTGGACAAAAAGCTTGTTACAGTTTCAGCAGTGCACAAAATGACTGGCATTTCTAGCACACTGAAATAAAGCTGAACCTCTAAAAGAACATAAGAATATTGACAAATGTAAGTACTGTGCTTATTGGCTCAACCAGAATATGCACATTTAACACATTTTCCACGATTCAGACATAAGCCAATGCAGCATTCATTCAAAATACTGTCTTTTTTATTTATTACAGTCTTTTAAATATCACACAGAAATGTTTTTCTTCAAAATTGATCGACAAAGAAAAACTTTCCCAGAACTGGCAACTGGCATTCTTCAAACGTATTCAGTAGAGAAAATAATTTTAATAAAATTGTAATTCAAGGGCTCAAACTACCCGGAATACAGATGACTCAGTCCACGTGATTCATAAAGTTTCTTGTAGTGGGATTTCCTTCCATATCCACTTCTAAACTCACTCTTGTTCAATTACAGTTTGAGCATACAGAAAATGGATCACCTTCCACACTAGGCCTCTCACCTTCTGCACTTCAAATGCCTGTTAAAATACACTCCAGGCTATCTCTTAACAGCTACCCTGCAAGGACTCCTGGCCTTCCCTTTTAGTAATCAGGGTAACAACTTCACTAACTGAGTCGGTCTCTGGTGGCAATATTTTCTTTAGTTTTTCTTGCCACAGATGTCAGGTGCCCCCTGAAAGGGTAGCCAAAATTGATACACACACATATATATATATATATATATATATATATATATATATATATATAATTACATGCACCAATATAAACTTTACCTCCATCTACAAGCAAATACACCACATAGGTTGTGTAAAACAGAGAAGGAAAGATAGGATCCATCAGATGAATAGGGGGATGGCGGGTGGGTAACCTGGACTGCAACAGTGAATACACTCGAACATCTACATTTATGGTAAGTATACACAACTGTACTATGTTCTTCGTGTTTCACTGTTGCAGTCATTACATTTGGGTAAATTCCCAAAGCTATGGTTGGGAGGCTGGAGCTAAACCGCATTAGGACCGGCTAAGAGTCCCTGCAGAACTACAGTGGCAAAGCCTGCTCTGGATTTAGAGTACTGTGGCAGATGATGGTGCTTTGCAAAGGTGTGCACTGAACTCCAAGTAGCTGCCTCTAAAATGTCCTTGGTTGGTACTCCCCTGAGAAAGGCTGCTGAAGTGGCTGCAGCTCTGGTGGAATGTGGCCTAATGCCCTTAGGCACTGGCTTGCCATGCTGTAAGTAGCAGAAACTAATGCAGTGGGCTATCCATTTAGAAATAGTCTGCTTTGAGATAGCCTTTTCTTGCGATCCTGTGGCATATGCCACTAGTAATTGCTCTGTCTTTCTGAAAACTTTGGTTCTGTCCTAGTAGAATCTAAGCTGTGTATGTCCAAAGAATGCAGAATTCTTTCCCCCTTGTTCTGTGGATTTGGATAAAAAGTTGGCAGATGAATGGTTTGGTTAAGATCCACACTGGACACCACTTTAGGCATAAAGGTTGGATTTGTCCTCAGGGAGACCCTGTCCGGATAAAAAAATTATAAAAGGCTCTACAGCCATGAGTGCCTGTAGCTCTGAAACTCGTCTTGCAGAAGTTATTACTAGGAGCAGAGATGTTTTCCAAGATAAAAACTTTATATTGGCAGTAGCAGCTGGCTCAAAAAGAGGCAGGGTGAGTTTTTCCAAGACATAGTTGAGGTCCCACGCAGGCATTGGTGATCTCCTTGGAGGCATTACATTTTTAGCTCCTCTGAGGTACTGTTTTAATAAGGGATGAGAAAAGATTGGTGGCTCTGTATTAGAATGAGCTGAAATAGCAGAGGCATGAATTTTAATAGATGAGAAAGATAGGCCTTTGTCCAGCATCTCAGTTAAGTATTGTAAAATCTGAGTAATATCTGGCGCAGCTGTATCTGTTCCTTGTGCCTGATTCTAAGCACAGAATCTCTTCCATTTTCCAGCATAAGATTTTCTAGTACTAGGCCTTCTGGCTTCCAAAATGACATCCATCACAGCTTTGCTGAGAGGTGTGTTTTGTAGGATTAAATTATCTGCCAGGTTTAAAGTCCTGTGCAGGATCTGATTGTTTTGCTGGGACAGTAGATGTGGTACTTGAGGAAGGGTCCAAGCTCCTTAATATTGGGCACCAGTGCTGGCGGGGCCAGTCTCGTGCAATCAGTATCATCTTTGGCTTCTCCTGTCTGACCTTTAGGAGTACCTTGGGGAGGAGAGGCAGAGGGGGAAAGGCATATACCGATAGGTTTTTCCAGCTGAAGGATAGGGCGTCCACTTTCCATGCTTGTCTGTGATAAATCCTTGTGCAGAATCTCTTTAGTTGATAGTTGTGAGGGGAGGCAAATAGATCTATGTCTGAGCATCCCTATGTCCTTGTTATCATGCTGAAGACTTGTGGATCCAGCTGCCACTCGTGGGGATCCATGAGGTTTCTGCATAGTTCATCTGCCAGAGTATTTTTCCTTCCTGGCAGGAATTGTGCCTGCAGATGTACTTGGTAAGTCAATGCTGTGTCCCACAAAGTCATGGCCAGTCTGCAAAGGGGGTAAGAATGTGTGCCCCCCCCCTGCTTGTTTATATACCACATGACCATGGTGTTGTCTGTCTTTATCAGTAGTTGTCCTGGTTGAAGTAGGTCCTTGAAGGCTGTCAGGGCATTTTGAACAGCTAGCATCTCTTTTTGATTGATATGTAGATGCATTTGGTTTGACGTCCATGTTCCTTGAATGCATTTTCCTGCCATGTGGGGCCCCCCCCGGCATAATCGGATGCATCCGTTGTTAGTGTGTGCCTGGCTGGGGGTAATGTGAATGGCTGTCCCTTGTTTTGGTGACAAGCCTTTGCCCACCATCGAAACTCCTGTTGCAGTCAGGGAATGAGAGGAATTATAGTTTCCAGGCTGTGGCAATGTTGAGTCCAAACACTTTTTAGGTACCATTGAAGTTAGTCTTGCATATGGAATTAGTAAAATGCAGGATGCCATGAAGCCCAAAGCCTGCAGAATTTTTCTTGCAGATAACTGGGCCTTCGTTGCTAACATGTTGGAGTAGGCAGTCAGTTGTCTTTGTTTGTCTGGTGTAAGATAAGCCATCTGGGCAGTTGTATTTAAGCTTGCACCTAGGAATATTATCTCTCGAGAGGGTACGAGTTTTGATTTCTTTTCGTTGACTGTGTACCTAGGCATGTTAGAAGTTTTTTCACAAATGCCAGATGCTGTAAAAGGATGTCCTTGTTCTCTGCTTGAATTAGTCAGTCGTCCAAGTAAGGATATATTTGTATTCCTCTTTGCCTGCAGAATGCAATTACTGGTGCCAGGCACTTTGTAAAGACCCTGGGCGCAGTAGATAAGCCAAAGGGCAGTGCAGAGAATTGGTAATGCATTGAACCAGCCTTGAATCTGAGGTATCTTCTGCATATTTGTCTGATTGGGACATGCAGGTATGCCTCTTTTAGGTCTAAAGTTACAAGCCAATCGTTCTTGCCCAGCATGGGCAGTAGTTGCTGCAAAGTCAACATTTTGAATTTTGGTATGTCCAGGTATGTAATCAGAATCGAGAGGTCGAGTATTGGCCTCCAGGCCTTGTCCTTTCTGGGTACCAAGAACAGTCTTGAGTAAAATCCTTGTCCCTGCTCATTCTCTGGTACTTGCTGAATGGCCCCCATGTCCATGGGGGCTGAGACTTGTTTTTGTGCCTCTGCCCATTGATTTTTTAGCAGATCTGGCCAGCCGTTTGCCTTTGGCAGGGTATGGAAATGGAACTTGTACCCTTGTGACACGATATTTAGAATCCACTTGTCCTGGGTTATAATGTGCCAATTTTGAGAAAAAAGTGCTAATTTTCCCCCTAAGGGTGCTGTCAGGAAATAAGTGCTTGGTGCGGGCAGCGGGGAGTCATTGGGACTGTTTCCTGTAAGGCTGTGATTTGTCTTCTCCACTTTTGGAGGTAGAAGCACCCCATTGCTTTGACCTGTATGAACCTTGCACCTGGGATCTGCTCTAGGGCATCTGGGTCTGCCCTTTGAGGTCTGTCTGACACAGGAAAGGAGCAATTCTTTGTTGGCCAGTGTATACTAAACCTAGGTGGCTGTACTTGTAAGAAATCTTTGACTGTTTGCATAGATTTAGCCTTGTCCTCCATTTTCTTTAACACCTCCTCTGCCTTAACACCAAACAAGGAATCATGCTGTAAAGGTGCATCCAATAATTTAACTTTAACATGATCAGGCAGATTTTGTTCCTTTAACCAAGCATACCTTCTAATTACAGAACCTGTAACTGCGTCCCTGCAGGAGGCCTCTAAAGAATCAAAACCATATTGCAGAGTATACTTTCCAACTTGTTCAGCTGGATGCAATATATCTTGCATTTCCTTGTTTTCTGCACATTCAGAATTTAACAACATTTTCTGTTTAAGCAATGCCATGACATGTTGCTGATATTTGAGCATATAAAAAGTACAGTTTTGTACCTACCATAAATGTAGATGTTCGAAGATCCACATTGCTGCAGTCCTAACACTTGGGTAGTCCGCTGTCCCAGTCGGCCCGAATACCAAAGTATAAGGCTGACGTCGGTCAAGGCGCATTAGTCTGACGTCAGGACGTCAGGGTACAAATGCGCATGACCGACGTCATATCCTCAGTCTTTTCTTGCCCCAGATGTCAGAAGACCCTAAAAAGATAAGGCCAAACCAAAAACCACAACACACCAAACACCCCTGTACCAAATATATATACAATATATACAAAGTCAGAAAGGTGCAATCCCACCCACACAACCACCCCTAAACACAGAGGGGAAGGAGGGAGGGTAAATTGGACTGCAGCAATGTGGATCTTCGAACATCTACATTTATGGTAGGTACAAAACTGTACTATGTTCTTCATCTCACATTGCTGCAGTCCTAACACTTGGGTAGAATCCCAAAGCAGAGGTAAGGGAGGATGGCAAATCACAAAGAAGCAGGAGCTGCCAACATGCCCTGTAAAATAGCAGTGGCAAAACCAGCCCTAGATTTAGAGTAGAGAGGAAGGTGGTAATGCTTAGAGAAAGTATGCACTGAACTCCAAGTAGCTGCCTCCAAAATATCCTTAGTTGCCACCCCCCTTAGAAATGCTGTTGAAGTGGCAGTAGCCCTAGTGGAATGAGGCCTAATCCCAGCTGGAATCTCCTTGCCATGATGGGAGTAACAGAAAGTAATGCAAAACCCAATCCACTTAGAAATAGTTTGTTTTGACACCGGCTTGCCCTGAGAACTCAAAGCAAAAGAAACAAACAACTGCTGAGACTGCCTAAAATCCTTAGTCCTGCTTAAATAATAACGCAACTGCCTGTGTACATCTAAAGTGTGCAAAATCTTTTCCCCCTTATTTTGGGGATTTGCATAAAAAGTAGGCAAATGAATAGTTTGGTTTAAAGCCACACTAGAAACCACTTTAGGCATAAAGGAAGGATTAGTACGTAAAGATACCCTATCCTTATGAAAAATCAAGAAAGGCTCAACCGCCATAAGGGCCTGCAATTCAGACACCCTTCTTGCAGAGGTAATGGCTAACAAAAAAGCAGTCTTCCATGACAAATATTTCAATTCAGCAGTAGCTGCAGGCTCAAAAGGTTGTAGAGTGAGTTTCTCCAACACAAAATTGAGGTCCCAAGCAGGAGTAGGGGCTCTACGTGGGGGTCTTATATTCTTTGCCCCTCTAAGAAATTGCTTGAACAAAGGATGAGAAAACAATGGTGGGTCACAATCATAGTGAGCTGAAATTGCTGCAGCATGAATCTTAATGGAAGAGAAAGACAAACCTTTGTCCAATAACTCAGTAAGATATTGAAGAGCCACACTCAAATTAGGGCTCAAACATCCAAATCCTTTGCTGCACTCCAAAATAAAATCTCTTCCATTTTCTCGTACACTTTCCTTGTACTAGGTCTTCTGGCTTCCATAATCACATTCAAAACTTGTTGAGGAAGCTGAGACCTGCTATGGTTCAAAACAGAATATGCCAGGCTGTTAGATGAAGAGAGTGAAGCTTGACATTGAGTAGATGACCGTCCTTCTGAGACAATAGGTGCGGAATCAAAGGTAAGGGCCATGGAGGCTTCCTTACCAGACTTCTCAGTAATGGGTACCAGTGCTGCCGAGGCCAATCTGGAGCTATTAAAATCATCCTTGGCTTGTCTTGTCTGACCTTTAGGAGTACCTTTGGGAGGAGAGGCAGAGGTGGAAAGGCATACACATGAAGATTTTTCCAACTGAAAGAAAGAGCATCCACTTTCCAAGCTGTGTAATGAAACCTTTTCGTGCAAAACTTTGGCAGCTGGTGGTTTAGTGGAGAAGCGAACAGATCTATGTCTGGAGTTCCCCATGACACTGTCAATTTCTGAAATACATGAAGATCCAGTTTCCACTCGTGGGGATCCATGATTTGCCTGCTTAACACATCTGCTAAGGAGTTCTGTGCTCCAGCAGAAACCTTGCTTGAAGATTCAGTTGCAAGCTTAGCGCAGTCTCCCACAAAATCATTGCTTGCCTGCATAGAGGATAAGAATGTGTTCCCCTTGTTTGTTGATGTACCACATGACAGTTGTGTTGTCTGTTAGAATCAACACCTGCCCTGGAAGAAGTAAATCCTTGAAAGCCATTAATGCAAACTGGACTGCTTGCTATTTTTGTATGATTACATTATCCACCATGCTGCCAGGCTTAAAGTCCTGAGCTGGCTGTGCAGGATCTGATCATTTTGCTGTGACAGTAGATGTGGTACTTGCGGAAGGGTCCAAACTCCTTAATATTGGGTACCAGTGCTGGCGGGGCCAGTCTGGTGCAATCAGTATCATCTTTGGCTTCTCCTGTCTGACCTTTAGGAGTACCTTGGGGAGGAGAGGCAGAGGGGGAAAGGCATATACTGATAGGTTTTTCCAGCTGAAGGATAGGACGTCTACTTTCCATGCTTGTGTGTGATAAATCCTTGTGCAGAATCTCTTTAGTTGGTAGTTGTGAGGGGAGGCAAACAGATCTATGTCTGGGCATCCCCATGTCCTTGTTATCATGCTGAAGACTTGTGGATCCAGCTACCACTCATGGGGATCCATGAGGTTTCTGCATAGTTCGTCTGCCAGAGTATTTTTCCTTCCTGGCAGGAATTGTGCCTGCAGATGTACTTGGTAAGTCAATGCTGTGTCCCACAAAGTCATGGCCAGTCTGCAAAGGGGGTAAGAACGTGTGCCCCCCTGCTTGTTTATATACCACATGACCGTGGTGTTGTCTGTCTTTATCAGTAGTTGTCCTGGTTGAAGTAGGTCCTTGAAGGCTGTCAGGGCATTTTGAACAGCTAGCATCTCTTTTTGATTGATATGTAGGTGCATTCGGTTTGAGGTCCATGTTCCTTGAATGCATTTTCCTGCCATGTGGGCCCCCCAGGCATAATCGGACGCATCCGTTGTTAGTGTTTGCCTGGCTGGGGGTAATGTGAATGGCTGTCCCTTGTTTTGGTGACAAGCCTTTGCCCACCATCTAAACTCCTGTTGCAGACAGGGAATGAGAGTAATTATAGTTTCCAGGCTGTGGCAATGTTGAGTCCAAACACTTTTTAGGTACCACTGAAGTTTCCTCATATGCAGTCTTGCATATGGAATTAGTAGGATGCAGGATGCCATGAAGCCCAAAGCCTGCAGAATTTTTCTTGCAGATAACTGGGCCTTTGTTGCTAACATGCTGAAGTAGGTAGTTGTCTTTGTTTGTCGGGCGTAAGATAAGCCATCTGGGTAGTTGTATTTAAGCTTGCACCCAGCAATATTATCTCTTGAGAGGGTACGAGTTTTGATTTATTTTCGTTGACGGTGTACCCTAGGCATGTTAGAAGTTTTTTCACAAACGCCAGATGCTGTAGAAGAATGTCCTTGTTCTCTGCTTGAATTAGGCAGTCATCCAAGTAAGGATATATTTGTATTCCTCTTTGTCTGCAGAATGCAATTACTGGTGCCAGGCACTTTGTAAAGACCCTGGGCGCAGTAGATCTGCCAAAGAGCAGTGGAGAGAATTTTTAATGCATTGAACCAGCCTTGAATATGAGGTATCTTCTGCATATTTGTCTGACTGGGACATGCAGGTATGCCTCTTTTAGGTCTAAAGTTACAAGCCAAGCCTTCTTGCCCAGCATGGGCAGTAGTTGCTGCAAAGTCAACATTTTGAATTTTGGTATGTCCAGGTATGTAATCAGAATCGAGAGGTCCAGTATTGGCCTCCAGGCCTTGTCCTTTCTGGGTACCAAGAACAGTCTTGAGTAAAATCTTTGTCCCCGCTCTTGCTCTGGCACTTGTTGAATGGCCCTCATGTCCAGGAGGGATGAGACTTGTTTTTGTGCCTCTACCCACTGATTTTTTGGCAGATCTGTCCAGCCGTTGGCAGGGTATGGAAATGGAACTTGTAGCCTTGTGACACAACATTTAGAACCCACTTGTCCTGGGTTATAATGTGCCAATTTTGAGAAAAAAGTGCTAATTTTCCCCTTAAAGGGTGCTGTCAGGAAATAAGTGCTTGGTGCAGGCAGGGGGAAGTCACTGGGACTGTTTCCTGTAAGGGTGTGATTTGTCTTCTCCACTTTTGGAGGAAGAAGCACCCCATTGCTTTGACCTGTATGAACCTTGCGCCTGGGACCTGCCTCTAGGGCGTCTGGGTCTGCTCTTTGAGGTCTGTCTGACACAGGAAAGGACCAATTCTTTGTTGGCCAGTGTATACTAAACCTAGGTGGCTGTACTTGTAAGAAATCTTTGACCGTTTGCATAGATTTAGCCTTGTCCTCCATTTTCTTTAACACCTCCTCTGCCTTAACACCAAACAAGGAATCATGCTGCAAAGGTGCATCCAATAATTTAACTAACATGATCAGGCAGATGTTGTTCCTTTAACTAAGCATGCCTTCTAATTACAGAACCTGTAACTGCGGCCCTGCAGGAGGCCTCTAAAGAATCAAAACCATATTGCAGAGTATGCTTTCCAACTTGTTCAGCTGGATGCAGTATATCTTGCATTTCCTTGTTTTCTGCACATTCAGAATTTAACAACATTTTCTGTTTAAGCAATGCCATGACATGTTGCTGATATTTGACCATATGAAACACAGTTTAAGGCCCTTATAGGCAAGGTAGCAGATGTGTAAACCTTTTTACCCCATTTATCCAGTGCCCTAGAATCCCTGTCTGAAGGGGTAGGGTTTTTTGCAGCGGAAGCCTTAACACCCTTGGGACCCTGAGAGATAGTTTCTGGGTCTGCAGCAGGGTTTTAAAAAGAAATTTATGTGAGTCAGGGACCCTGTAATATCTGTCAGGCTTAACAGGTGCTGGAGGTAAGGAGTCAGGGGTAAGGCTAGACTCCGAAAACACATCATCTACAATGTCGAACATAGGAGGGATTGCTAGGGGCTTGTGCTGAGGTAGTAAAAGGAAATCCCTGAGCCTCTTTTTAGACTATGAAAAATCTTGGCTCTCCTAGTGGAAATGCTCCCTCATGGTATGCAAAGTTTCCCCCAAAAGAATAATCCTCAGGAGGACAAGCTAAAGGAATGGATTCTTCAGCATCAGAATCCTCATAGGGGGGAAAAGAATATTCCTGATCAGAAGAGGAATCAGAAGAAATGGAAACCTGATCTGAAGATTCATAGTCAGTCTCTTGCCTAGGCCTCTTATCAGGAGGGGGATGGGAACCCCTGATTAAGGTAATCAAGTCTTCGGCCATTTTAAGCATCTGTTTTTTGGGCATGGAGGCCTGTCCATGTGGCTCTTGAAATAGCTTCTTTGCCTTTGAAGGTGCTTTAGTCTTTGCCTTAGAAGTCAGTTTAATGTATAGATGTTTAGGTCTGAATACACCCTCAGAAGCCGGTGCCTGCTCAGCGGCTCCGGACCCATCTGAAGGAATTGCGTCCGAGGCTGCAATACCTTGAGTTTCCAGTGGCATGGCCGACTCCACGTGGGAGTCAGCAGCGACCTGCGACTCTAAAGTAGCGGTCGTCAGGGGCTGTGAAAGCACCTCACTGAGAACCAGCGAACCGGTTACTGGCTTAGGAGAAGCTTCGTCTGTTTTGGGCCTCAGTCTTTCCTTTTCTTTGCGTTTTTTGTGAACTCCGGTAGTCGGATGGCTTCCCGAGGACATTTCTGGGTAATTAAATCTGTGCCCAAAGTAGTTTAAAGCATAATCATACCGACACTTAATAGTGCGTTGGTTAAATCTAGCACAAAACTGACAACCTAGAAAATTATGATCAGGGCCTAGGCAAGGAATACAGTAAGAATGAAAGTCCTTATGAGGTATTTGCTTCCCACAAGAAATACAATTATTAACTTTTTCTGACATCGGTTCTGGAGCAAGAAAAAAGTTTCCCCAACAGGGTATTAGCTTTATAGAAGACTTCGGATCTGAAATTCGAACTCGAAAATCTCAGGAGTCGGCCAACCGGCACTTGCAAACTGCTTCTGCTTCGGGCACCACGCAGCAAGAAAGACTGAAGAAAATAGCGTCGGCTACTTCTTTTATACCCCTGATGACCTGACGTCAGGGAAGGGGCAACAGCAGCCGACGCAGGACCCAGGACTTTGGAATTCAGGCCAACTGAGGGCAACCTGCCAGCAGGATTACCCTAATGTAATGACTGCAACAGTGAAACACGAAGAACATCTACTAATGTGTAACTTCATGGTTTAGAACACAGAGGGTAACAAACTATTTTGGAACTTACTATGCTCAAAAGCACTTTGTAATGGATTGTCATCTGTTCCAGGATGCTATTAGATGGTGAGTCTGAAAAACTTTTTTGCATTTATGAGCCTCATTGTTTTCACTTACTATGTTTTGTAGCATTATGAGAGATTTGTTATAGGAGTCTGCATGTCCTCCCTGTGGTTGCATGGGTTTCCTCTGGGTGCTCCGGTTTCCTCCCACATCCCAAAGACATGCTGAAGGTGGATTGGACACTCTAAATTGGCCCTAGGTATGAGTGCATGCGTGGGTGTGCCTTCTGTGGAAGGTTGGGCACTGGGTTGGCAAATCGACACCGTAAAACTCCACTGCCAGTCATGAGCGGACAGGTGATCCGTTGTGGCGACCCCTAACCGGGAAAAGCCGAAAGAAGAAATGCGAGATTTGTTATAGGCTTTAAGCCACAGTTAGGATGGTTTACAGACATTTCTTATGTTTTCATGAGTCAAATTTGAAAACTCCATTAAGAAAAATGAGTTCTTAATTATTTTTACGATAACCAAAAAGTAAAGCAGAATCCAAGCCAAAAATAAACTAGTAGGAAAAGGATGTCCCAAAAATTGGTTCTTTATTGAGCCACAACGCTGAAAGCACACCATAAACACCTTTATCATGACGAAAACGCACTTGTATGTGATAAAGGCGTTTATGGTGTGCTTTCAGCGTTGTGGCTCAATAAAGAACCAATTTTTGGGACATCGTGGTTCTTAATTATTTTTGCTACAGGCTTTGAATGGATTTTAGATGAATTTTTTTTTTGTTTAGCTATCAGTTTGTGTTTCACCACTAGATGGCACTTTTGACAATATACCATCAGTACTTTTGATTTTTGTATCATTCATGAAAACCTTATGCATACAACATTCATAGTTATTCATTTGTTTTGAAATTTATCATGTGTTAGAGTACTTTGATATGGGATGCCATTTGTCCTGTGTTATCAGATGGCAAGTTCAAAAGTATTTTCATGTTTTTTATAAACATTATTTACATTTACCATGCTTTGTAGTTTCCTAAGAGATTTGTTATATGTTACTATCACTAGAGGGCACTCTACTTTATATCAGTGCCTTGACCTTGCATAACCACTAAGGTGTAACTTAAAGGCTCATAACATTTTGAGCAACTAATTTGTTTTGGGATTTATTATGCTTTATAATTCCTTGAAATGTTTTTTTTCCTTCACCTGTCTTAGGATATCAGATAGTAAGATTGATAACTTGTTAATGCGTTTTTCATGAGCATTATTTGTCATGCATTGTAGTGCTTTATGAAGACTGTTATAAGTTTTACACTGTCATCTGATGGTGTGCTTGTAAACATTTGTTTCCTTGAGCATAATCTGTGTAATTTCAACAGGAAAAATGAATGATCTCAACAATGAAACTAGTAAGCCTCTAATGACAGACACTCGCATACAAAGACTGACATACAGAGTGAGTAAAAATATTCTCAAGTCTGGGAATGGACACCCACTAACACACAGTCACTGAAGTTTAACCAAGTCATAGCTTCGTAACACAGAGACATCATAACAGTGAAGAAACATCCTTATGTCAGGACTACCAAAAATCTGCTGCCCACTTATGAATCTTCATATAAAACCTAGCAGAAGAACCACAGACGAATAACTACAGTGAAAAACCTAAGGCCTACAATATAGAGATGATAGTGGCATTAAGGGTTCTTGCCTACATGCAAAAAAGGTCTTGCAAGAGAATCTAAATACAAATTCAAACTGCACTGGAAGTGTGGTATCCAGCCAAAACAATGTCGGACTGTGATGTTCACAAAGTCAACAATGCCGAACATCTAATATGAACCCCAGATATAGGTATGTTATGCACATAAATGAAGTCGAGGAGCAAAATTCCTTGCAGGAAAAAAAACATGCACTTCTGCCAGGTGCTTCATAAATGGTCACTTGGACCAAAAACAGGTCACCAGTTTGAATCTAAAAAGGAACTGTACTCCTCCTATTCACAATAACTTAAGATACTAATGAAATTAACTCAGTCAGCTAAGTAACATAAGGGCTTAAAGTCAAATGTCAACATCCATCTCTTCCACAACACTAGTGGCAAAACAGAGGCAGACAGCTTCTGGAAGGACAAATATAGGAGTCATTCAGCTACTGATATGGATTTAGAATGGGCCAAAATACCCTATTCCTGAGAATAACGAAGAATTTGGAGTTATTTCTTGTCCCTTTCTCTCTCAAGGAACCATTTTTGTCACTTTCCCTAAGAACAAGTGCAAGTACAGGGCAGCAATTTTACTGCTGAGAAGGTTCCAACAAGAATGGATTTTTCAGGAGATGTTAACTCTTCATAAATGCCTCCAAAGTAGGAGCTGCTCAAAGACTGCAAGCTGTCATGGTGATGGGTCCCATCAGTGGTGATGAAGGTGGTTGCATGGAATAGCTGCTCAAAAGATTGAAGGAATAAAGCTGTCATACTGAAAAAATGTATTTGCCACAGTGTCTTTGGGAACCAATGAAAGTAGTTTGGTGTGCAATTCACCAGTGCATACCATGTTTCTCTATCCAAAGGGGGTAAAAACATAAGGTCAGGGGATAGGAATCGGCTAGTCGCAAAGAGCAAATTAATACTAGACAAGCTTAAATATATCAAACACTCACAGACAAAGGGAGGAAAAGGTAAACGCAGATCAAATAAATAAAAAAGGAGTCTGGTGTCGGATGATGTCATCATTCAAAGAAAGAATAGTAAACCCCCCCCCCCCAGAACTGAGACTTACTTCCTTGAAATGTCAATAAGCAATCAAAGATGGAGATACACTGCAGAAAAATTATAGAATGGATACTTGGAACATACAAGGCAGTGCATTGGGTATTGTCAGCAGAGGCCAAATATTAGCTGGCACTCCCAGACAGAAGCTGTCAATCCAAAAACAGTGGCAAAGGTTTCAAATGTGATATGCAACAACTGTAGACAGAGCAAATCATCAAGCACGGTGTGAGACAAAGACAAGGACACAACACCAACAGGCACTGAGTATATGTTAGAAGAACAAAACGAATGAAGGCAGGGTACGGAGTAGTGCAGGAAATCAAAAGCCAAATAAGTAAAAAATACTGCACTAAGCCTGCAGGCTAGAATCATACTGTAAACTGTATATTCAATAAAACAACAAAAATACACACAAAGTAAGCGTTTTCACAACATCCAGTCGCTTCATCAGACAACATTCAAAGACCGTGCTCATCCTAAATAATCCTCTACAAAGTCAGCTGACTTAATCACGTCAATTAAAGTGAACAAAGTATTTAAAAATGTGTGCATATATAGTACATAACATAGGATATAAAACACATACTTAAAAGCATTTGCATACATTTTAAAAACATTTTTAAGAAATGTGTAAAAACTATATAAAAAAAATCTTCTTGATAAAAACAGCATTTTTTATTTATGCCTAAGAGGGTGTGCCTTCAGAAAAGGTTTTAATGAAGAAGTACTGTTAAGAACTGGAGATCTTTCAGCATTTAGCGGAAGAATCCATTTCTGTTCTGCTGCTTCTGTACGATTCTCCAGGTCCCCCCTCTAATATCTACATCTAATACTTGTAAAACAAAAAATCTAAAACTATGTGTAGGATCATTTTGTAGTACATGTACTGCTAATGCATTATTTTCTTTCTTGTTCTTCACATCCCTGATGTGCTCAAGCACTCTGTCTTTAAGTTGTCTATTTGTTTTACCTACAGAGTAGGCATGACATTTCTCACTGAAAGAAAAATAAAACAAATTGACTGTTTTACAGTCTGCATAGTACTGCATTGTCAGTGCGAATCTCAAAGAGGTTGTTGTGACATTCGGCTTTTCCCGGTTAGGGGTCGCCACAGCAGAACTCCGGTCCGCTGATTGGCAGTTGATTTTTACGTACCAAGTTGCCAGCCCTAACGCACAATCTTCAACGAAGGTACGCCCATTCACGCATGTCTCCACACAGAAGATGCTCTAACTGAGAGTCGAACCGGACAGCGTCTTACTGTGAGGCAACAACGCTACTGCAATCTCAAAGAGGGATGTTGGTAAAAGGAACTAGTATATAAATATTTGCATGTAATGACAGAGATGCGCATACAGCCCTATCACAATTAAAATTAGATTTTTTAGAGAGAGGTCAGAAAAAGAAATAGTAAAAGCTATAGAAGAAGCTTGGTTACATAGGGCTGACAGGTGTAAACCAGACTTTGACTATACAGCTGAAGAATCAAACACTAGCCAAGATAGAATTGGTTAACAATGACAATTTTAGAGTTACTTTTCAATATTCTAGTGATATATCAATGAATTTTGTGACATTATAAAGAATAACTGGAGGCTTCTACAAGATGCACCAGAATTAATTAGTATAGTTGGTACAACACCATCCTTCTCTTTTAGAAATAATAAATCCACAAAACAACACTTATGCCATAAGAAGAGTGTAAACAAAAACCTGTATGAATCTACTAGGATAGGAACATTTCTGTGTAGACATTGTACAGCATGCAAATATTTATATACTAGTTCATTTTACCAACATCCCTCTGAGATTCACACTGAGAATGCAGTACTATGCAGACTGTAAAACAGTCAGCTTGGTTTATTTTTCTTTCTGTGAGAAATGTCATGCCTACTCTGTAGGTAAAACAAATAGACAACTTAAAGACAGCGTGCTTGAGCACATCAGGGATGTGAAGAACAAGAAAGAAAATAATGCATTAGCAGTACATGTACTACAAAATGATCCTACACATAGTTTTAGATTTTTTGTTTTACAATTATTAGATTTAGATATTAGAGGGGGGGCCTGGAGAATTGTACAGAAGCAGCAGAACAGAAATGGATTCTTCTGCTAAATGCTGAAAGATTTCCAGGTCTCAACAGTACTTCTTCATTAAAACCTTTTCTGAAGGCACACCATCTTAGGCATAAATAAAGAATGCTGTTTTTATCAAGAAGTTTTTTTTTAAATAGTTTTTATATAGTTTTTACACAGTTCTTAAATGTTTTTAAAATGTATACAAATGCTTTTGAGTATGTGTTTTACATCATATATGTACTATCTATGCACACATTTTTAAATACTTTGTTCACAACAGACCACGGAAACTATCACCCTTATAAGCCTGACTAGCTTGGTCTGCAAGGCTATAGAGCGCACCATCATGGAACTCATTAACAGAGACATTGGGAACCTCCAAACACTGGACCCTACCCAGTTTGGCTTTGTTAAGGGAAGATCATGCCTCCTAAACCTGGTGGACTTCTTTGAGACAGTTATCAAGGCTACAGATGAGGGAAAGGTGGTACATACAGCCTACCTAGACCTCGCTAAGGCCTTCGACACCATTCCCCATTCTGGTATTATAGACAAGCTCACCAGCCTGAACATAAACCCCTACATCACAAGATGGGTTGACAACTGGCTCATGGACAGAACCCACATGGTGAGAGTTGTGGGAGCTAGGTCCGACTCTAAACTGGTTACAAGTGGCATTCCCCAGGCCTCAGTCCTAGGACCCCTCCTGTTCGGCATTATACTTTTCAGAGGTACAGGCAAGCACAGGAGGACTATAGCTGAGCAAGTTTGCAGACTACTGCAAACTAGGGGCTATAATTGACTCTCCGGCTGACATAGACATCCTCCACAAGGGTCTCACTGAGACAGATACCTGGTGTCAAAATCATGGCCTCAAGCTAAATGCCAAAAAGTGCATAGTCATCCCCTTTGGAAAAAACAAAGTACTTTCAAACTACCACATAGGTGGTAGTCCCCTAAATACGGAAGACGTAATAAGGGATCTGGGGACCCAAGTAGACAGTAATCTCAACTTTGATGATCACATTGCCAAAGTGGTTAGAAAATCCTTCTACGTGGCCCACCTAATCACAAAAGGGTTCACATCCAGATCAAAAGAGGTCATTGTGTCCTTCTACTCATCACTCATCAGACCCATCAGAGTACAATGCCCCATTTGGGATGTACCTTACAAGACACCTGCAACAGCTGGGAAGACCACAGAAGTACCTCACCAAGAGAATCACTGGCCTCAAACAGATGCCCTATGCAGCTTGACTGAAGAAACTCTAGTTATACTCGGTTGCATACAGAGGTGATCTCTGTCTGACATGCAAAACCATGTCCAACCCAGAATTGATGGACATGCCCCACCTAAAGAAAACCTTATCCCCTCGAGCCACATGCTCTAGGGATCTAAACCTCACCACAAGAATAAATAGGACGTGCTGTAGGGATAGATTCCAGTCCCAGAGACTTCCCATGCTTTGGAACAAGATCCAAATCTACATTAGGCAGAGCTCCTTACTAACACTCTTCAAAAGAAACCTTGACGAGTGGATGGGAAACAAAGTTTACCTCGAGGATCACTTCAGTGGGTCTGCTGGACAGAGGCACAGGGAACTAATCTAAGGGAGCGGTGAAAGCCAACACATTCTGGCTAGGCTTATAAATGCCTTCGGGCAGATAGCATAGTACCAACCTATGAATTGATGTGATTAATTAAGTCAGCTGACTTTGTAGGGGATTATTTAGGATGAGCACTGTCTTTGAATGTTGTCTGATGAAGCAACTGGATGTCGTGAAAGCGCTTACTTTGTGTGTATTTTTGTTGTTTCATTGAATAAACAGTTTACAGAACGTTTCTAGCCTGCAGGCTTAGTGCAGTATTTTTTACTTATTTGACTGAGTATATGTTGTCTCATGGGAACAGTGTGCGGACAGGAACAGTGGAAGAAACAGGTAAGAACAATGGGATGGGGAACCTGAGCAAAAGGAAAACAGAAAAAGGGAAGACGGAGCAGGGGAGTATGAACTCATGTTTAGAAGATAAATATTAGAGGAGGACTAGAAAAGCTTACTAAAACTGAGATATTACTAGGAGGACTGGAAAGGCTTATTAAAACTGATATTTACTGTAAAACTAGGGTGGGTCACTAGTAGGGGGAGGAGAAGTAAGCATGTCTAAAAGTCAAATCACAGATAATTGAGGCATCAACAGAGTGACAAGGGAATGGAGGGTGATGCTGTGCTGTACTGTGGTGATTGAGGAATGAGGCATCAAAATGCCAGTCATTACAGAAACACAGGGTACAAAGGACAGGAAGCAAGATATGCGGATATCTGGATTGAAGACATTTAGAAGTAGCAGGAAAGACTGAGGCAAAAACAGTTATACACTGGAAGACATCCGTGATAAGTAGAAGGATGCAAGCACACAGAAACTGGCATTTAATAGAGGGGGACTACTGGAAACTAGCTACAGAATACTGCCAACCAAATGCATGGAGAGCAATTATTAAGAGGCAGTTAAAAAGGATAAGATTCACAGTGATGGGGTACTTCAGTCTTCCCACAGAAAAATGGGGGAAGGTAAGGAGGCATCTAAATGTGAACAAAAGATGACAGTCCTAACAAGAAAGGCTAACATCTGTGACCACCTCCTTAGTAATACAGGACAACACATACAAAAGATAGGATAAGCAGGACAGAAGACTTCAACTTGTTGGAAAACTTTGTGAGAAGGAACACAAAGGAAGTGTAAGGAACTAATTCAGATGCAAGAATCTGGAAAGGTTGCCCTAAAGAAAATGAACTATTAAGCGAGTACCTTTATAAAGCAGATGTATATTAAGGGGAAGAGTGTCAGTATGGCTAACAATAAACACGAAGTGGTGATCAGTGAATGGAAGAACATAAACAGGGATACGAGTAAGGGTATTTTATTTTTATTTTATTTAACATTTGTTCACTGGGAAAGTCCGATTTGGAACAAAGCCAATTTTCAGCAGCGGCTCAGGTGAAACGCTCCAGACATATGTCTTGGAAACGTGGGAGGAAATTGGAGCACCTAGAGGAAACCCACATGAACACAGGAAGGACATGCAAACTCCGCACAGAAACCACAAATTTTATGAGGAACACATCAATTTATGAGAATCGAACCGGAGAACCTTTTGCTGTGAGGCAACAATGCTACCTCTGCACCACTGTGCCGTTCATGTATGTAAGGGCATGTGAGCAACCTGGTGGAAGTGCTGAATGTAACCTGTCTAGTAGACTGACAGCAGAAGACGTTCAAAAACACAAGTGGAAGTCTTCTAACCTGACAAAAAAATTACTTTAAGACATATTACAGTATACAATTTAGTTGACAGAAAATCACAAGCCTATCCAATCTACCTTTTAAGCTCATTAAAAATTCTACAGCCCCTCTAACCCTAACTTCCCCCTTAGCCTTTCTCCACCTGCCCCATGCCCTCTCAAATGCCCCGTGCAGCCCCTCATCAACACCAATACCCTTTTGGTATCCCATTCCATGGTTCTACATCTACTGCCTGTGCCTCTCCCCCACATTCTTCCACTTCAGGATGATCCCTTGACATCCTGTCTTGCTCCTCCATGTCCTGTCTCTTTGTCTCTTCTGGTCTTTAAGAACAACAGCTCCAGCTTCTCTAGAATGTAATCAAATAATTTCCCCTCAGCATTACTGCACCCTTTCTGGTGGCTTTCCTCTGGATTCCTTCCAACAGTCTTATGTTCCCTTATTTTTCTGGCCTCTAAAAGTGCATACAGTGCCTGACTAAAACCCTGTAGGCTGGATGCATTCTCACTGCTTCTGTAGTATATCCCCACAGGAAACACCCCAACAATATTTCCTGCTTCCACTGCCTCTCAGTCCATTCATGTCTAGCTCAGGTGTGATCATCTCTCTTGTTTTGTTACCATTAGCACTATTCCCAAGCTGACACTTCATGCCACTGTCATAACCTAAGTGCAGTACTCTGTCTGCATTTGCTTTCAGTGAATCTTAAATGCCACATTTTGGCCCACATGGTCAGCTTTTCAAAATCCTTCCTCAGCCTCTTACCCTCATCATAAATTGCTGCACTCACCTGTGTGTTACAAAAGAGATTTACTCTGTTCTACAAACATATTGAAAAGTACTGGAGTCCACTGCAGTAATGTCCTACCAAACAACCAAGTAGAAATACAGCTTCATAATACTGAGCCTATGCCCTACCTTTCCACTTCTCATACCTATTGCTTGTATGGGATTGAATGAGAGGTCATGGTAAAGTCCAGGTAGACCATGTCTACCTATAGTCACCTGTCAAGTTCTCCTGTAACGCTCTCATAAAACCAGATTAGGTATAACTGGCCGCTCCTTCTGACCAAGAACCCTTGGTGGTTGTCCTCTAGGAAAATCAGCAGATTTCCCTCTGGGCTCTTCCCATGATGTTCTCTGCCACTGCTATTAGGTCTGCAGTTCTCCAGACATTTCTTACCACCTTTACTATACAAGGGTACCAATACTTGCACAGCTTCCCAGTCCTCTGGCATGTCAGTACAACATACTCTTGAGAACAATTTCTGACAGGCATAAATTGTCGGCTGTTATGTTAAATATTATTTCAGTAGATGGGCAAAGTCAAGGTCGAGTGGCTTCATCTCTGTGTCTTAGCCATTAAAGGAAGCCTGACTATAAAAAGAAAACAGCTGCACACCCATTCTGTTCAGGAGTGGGATACAGAGGTATGACAAACAAATGTTCTTTAAGAAGAACTTTGAAAGCCCAAAACAAAACAGGAAGTATACACAAGTTACACACATCACAAAATAACTGAGCACTAAATGCCTCCTAACAAAACAAAACAAAACAAAACTGGGGTAATGAAAAACGTGTAACACACTAGTCTTTATTGCATTTATCTGTTTTATTTTCATTCACTGACAGGTAGATCACTGATAAGCCACATTCAGAATTAGCCCAGGAATACAATCAAGCTAGCACAACAAAAAAACAGTAAAGTAAGTGAAACACAGAAAGACACTACTTAGTTGAATACTAATGCAATAAGTACAAAGTAATCGGAAGTAACAGCATGAAAATTATTTGAATAATAATAATCTACAAACATCAGACCTAACAAGAAATTAACATAATTAAGTGCTTACTATCACACTAGATCCATGTAGTAGTCTTCAATCCAGCTCAACAGATGGGTTATCTGCTCAGACTGGATACGACCTCAGCACCTTTTTTCAAGCTCTTGGGTCAAGGTCTCAGGTTCCTCCACTACACATAATTCCCTGTTGCCCCTCATACCTGCTCATCCTCTCAGTGTAAGAAATCTGGACAAAGCCTGACAAAATGGGAGGACAAAAGCCCCAAAACAGGAACATATTTTAAATATTGCTCTTACAAACTTAGAAAGCTGCTTAAGTAACTTGGTTTGTGTTAACAGACATTTTCTGAAGGATTTGAAGTCAGTAAATCAAATGTATGCCATTACTTAGTGAATTCAATCCTCAGATCATCCCAGTGATTTACCAGAAAACCACAAATTTTAAAAGGATCACACCAAAATTATGAGGCAAAAATCTGGACAGTTGAGAGGTATGCTGCCCCTATAATACCTCAGACTGCTTATACCTAGCAATTCATCTAATGGATATCAAAATACCCATCAATCAAGAGGAAGATGACGAATCAGGTCAAGGGTGAATATATGACAAGGCCTTGGTCAGGTCCATTCAATCAGTTGAGGGTTATGAGATGACAATTTAGATTAAGGAGATGGAGGGAGGGAAGGCTGAACCAGATGGAAGATGACAACATGGATCTAATTATGGTAGGTACCTAACTTTTGTACCCGATGTCTTTTCCATCCGACTCAACAAATGGGACAGATTCATGCCCAGATGGTATCATGGAAGGATATTGCGAAGAATGGTGGAGCTAAAGGATGCACATGATCTAGAATGCATGTCTAGCTTATAATGAGACAAAAGTGTGAACAATACACCAAGCAGTCACAGCACAAATCTCATTTACTGGCAGTCTTGCAAAGTAAACAGTGGAGGCTGCAAATCCCCTACCTGAATGAGCCTTGGGTTTGTGTGGTAGAAACAATCCATTTTCCTTATAGACAAAAGCAATACAATCAGAGAGCCACATGGACAAAGTAACTTTAAAAATGCTGTGGCACAATTTGGTCTTTGAGAAGGAAAGAAAAACCTGGTCTGTTTTACTAATGTCCTTGGTACAATGCAAATAAAACCACAACTGACAGTGACCAGGCATCAGCTGTAAAGTATATACCCCTTTGTTAGAGAAATTTGGGAAGAAAACCAATAGATTAACTGAGTAAAGATTTGCTTCCAAGGCCAATTTCGGAAGGAGATGTGGATTGGTTCAAAGGGATACCATATCCTTACGAAAAATAATATAGTAAGGTTTGCAAGATAAGGCCTGTAACTCGGACCTCACACCCACTTTTATTGTGTATAAAACCAAATCAACTCTGAATGTAACTTAATCATCTAAGCAACACTCATTTGCCATTAAAGCTTTTTGGAAAAAGAGGACTGAGATTGTTTTTTTTTTTTCTTTTACTTGCTTTCCACTGAATACAAGACCCCAGCCATCTAACTCAGGCTGATTTTTGGTCTGCATTTTATCTGTATTTATCTGGGAACTCTTTATCAAGACTCCAGGGCACCCAGATTTCAGCTCTAAAGATCCATTATGAGCACCCAGAACTAGCACCACTAAATGGAACATTCAAGCCTGCATAAGACCCTGGGATATACAGTCTTTTGAAGACTCTTTTAGCTGCAGACTTTTTAAAGACTAATCTGAACCATGGATAAGAACCATGGGACCTAAGTTTCATTAGCCCAAGATTCAGACAGAAGGGGACTCCGGTCACCAAGGCTCCTCTTTACTCAACAGACAAGTTCATTGCAGTTACCATGGAATCATACTTTTAAGACATCTTAGAAATTTTCAAAGAAAACATTAAAGTTTTGGTTTTCTCCCATGTGAAAGCTGGATATACCTGCTAGATGAACCTTAACTGTTGAAAAAACTAACACCTTCCAGGAACAACAGCTCCAAAAACTCCAAGATGGAAAGCAAGGCTACTGAAAAAGGAGTTAAGCCTTTAGGAGGAGGACCAGATAGCAAACCTTTTCCATTTAGTTTTGTAAACTTTTTTTTTGTGTTTGTTTTTTGCAACTGTGATGCCCGTGCACTGGCCCAGCAATCAAGGAGCCTCAATCCTCACCACTAACACGTGAGGGCGTCCATATAGGGAAAGGATAATAAATACACACACAGTAAAGTACACTTTCCCTAAACAGCAGAGATCACAGTCAGTCTAGGGCTGGTTTCTCCCTTTCTTTTCAGGTCCTCAATAAGACTCCCAATTGGCACAGTTATAGGGGTCCAGATCTCAGCCTAGTGGGCAAGCTAAAACCTCCAGCACCCTCTCTGTCCAACCAGTGCTTCATGTCCCTGCCCAAGTAGCACACACACTTTGAGATAAGAGTTTATACAACCACACAGACACTCCTGGGGAAGACTGGCACAGGTTCTACAGCTGTGCCCCTTTTACCCAGACTATATGGTAGAAATCACTGCCACCACCCAGCTAATATTTATCCGCTACTCAAAGGCCCTTATAAAAGGGTGTCCAATTATACTGTGCAATATTATTATCCAAATGGTAAGTATGACTGAAGAGTCAAGACTTACTTGGAGTGACTTGGTACAGTATTACTATATACATGCAATGTACTCTTAGAGCTTCAATTATCTCTACACAAAACAGTCACAGTTGAAAAGTTTACAAACATTTAATAATAAATAATAAAAACACAAAACAATACTTCTTACTACACAGTGCTAGTCAAGAGTTCAGCGATCACAGAAAAATACTAAAATAATACAGTAGAAAAGTTCTGACATCACAGAAAAACAAACTAGTCTAATCTTTCTATTTCCTAGCTATAGCTAAGAGAAAACAGTTATAAAATCCTACTTAAATATAGATACAGGCAGAGTGGTGAGTTGGATGTTCTCAAGACAAATGCCCAAATTAATTCCTTCTGTCCTTAAATTGATAATACAGTACACCACTGATTCATTTCAGATTACATCACTTCTTTCTGGTTCCCAGGCTAACAGACTCTCAGAGGTTAATAGCCCTTTTGATCTTGCAGCTGGTTAGGAACCAGAGCAATAAAATAAATTATACATGCAAATTCTAGCCATTTACTCTGGCCTCAAAACAATAGGCAGAATGCCTTTATCTAGACATCTTGGCTCCGAGTTTTGACATCAAAGAATTGACTTATCAACTTTGTTACAGCAAAGTGCACTGCTACATTTTCGCAGTTCCACATTTAACACCATTTTTTCCCATTTAAGAGAACAAGCCTGTGGCTTATATTAATATTTACAAATGACAGAATTATCTACAAAATTTTATCTGGCTAGGCTAGCAGCCTTCACCTATCTTCACAGTGATGAAGATAAAACATGTATACCTGATGCAAATAGCCTGGCATACTTGGCAATCACTGGATCTGGAGGAACCATGTGGTTAGTTTCAGGACTTTAAAGTCTCGGTAAGGCTGGCTGGCTGGCGAGGAGAGACAGAAGGTTTGGAAGAGGGTTCAGCACCCTGGGAGGATGTTTCAGATGAGGCCAGAGAAAGGGGAACCACACCTGCAAAGGTCAGAAAGGGGCAATGAGAATTACCATTGCCTTGTACCATACAGCTTTCTGTAGAAGCTTGGGTTATAAGTGGAAAAGGTGGAAATGTGTACAGGAGACCTTGGGGCCAATTGTGGACTAGAACATCCCTTAGTGACTTCCCTGTGGGGGAGGAGGGACATCAGGCAAAGTACTTGCTGTTCAGGTGGGATCCAAAAAGAATACAGCATGACTAGCCCACTGACTAAAAATTATACTTGCCACTGACTGGTTGAGGAAACACTCATGAGGCAGGAGAATAGATCTTCTAAGTTTGTCTGCAAAAGCATTGCCACCAGAAAGCATTAAGGTACTGCCCACTGCTATACCCCACGGCTTCTCAGCATAACAGATATGAATGGATTCCCTGCTGATTGTTGATATACCAGAACAAAGCCATGTTGTCCACCTGGATAGATTTCACACCCTTTGGGAAGGTGTCCTGGAATGTCTGCAACACTAGGAATACTGCTCTCATTTTCAGGATGTTGATCTGAATCTTGGCCTCTGTTGTCAACCATGTGCCTTGAACCATCTACCCTTTGAAATCTCCCCCACCCCTGAAGGGAGGTGTCCACAGTCACAGTAGCTGTCAAGGGTGGAAAAGTGAAAAGCCAACACCATGTGACTGGAGAAGATGTCAGCCACCAAAGAATGCGATTCCTGTATACTGATGTGACTTGTATGGTTCAATGGAGGGGTTGATGCATCACTGACCACTGGACAGATAGGTGACAGAGATACAGAATTCTTGATTCCAGAAGTTTAGTAACTTGGGAAGTTGTACCCATATGGCAACCTATGAACTCTTTTGTCTGCATCAATGTCAGCTGCCTTTTGCTTAGGTTTACAGTGATCCACAAGTATGGAGCTAACTGGAGAAAGAAGTCCCTGCTTTGAATAAGTAAATCCTTGCTGAGTGCAGTGAGGAGCTAGTCATCGAGACAGGGGAACACCAGGAACCCTTGAAGTCTGAGATACACTGCCACTGATGACATCCATTTGGTGAACACCCTGTGGGCTGTGCTGAGAACACAGGGCAGTACTCTGAACTGGAAGTGACGGGCTGCCAGCCGGAAATGGAGAAGTCTGGATTGCACGCTATCTTGATATGGCCGCAGGTGTCCTAAAGCTTTATCGAGCACATCCAGTTGCCTTTCCTCAGAAGACGTAGAATGGACTGTACTGTGACCATCTGGAACTTTGTCTGTTTCACAAACTGATTCAGGTGATTGAGGTCCAAAATGGACTTCAGGTCCCAATTTTTTTTGTAACCAGAAAGAATACAGAACAGACACTGGATTCTTGCTGGTCTGATGGGACTAAAGTTGGTATCCTCAGTGAGAAGCTCCTGGAAGGCGTCATGATTCCTCCTCTTGCAATTCCATTACCTGTGACCTTCTCCAGTGGGAGGTTTCAGTTCAGGTTCAGAACAGAAGGGTAAACTTGTAGACTGAGAACCCTCAAGACTTAAAGAGGTTGGCTATCCCTGTCTGCTAGGATAAGTGGAAACTAGGGAGCAGCATCATCCAAGGGAGTGCTAAGTGGGTATGAGATAGCTCTTCTCTCAACCTAGAGAGAACCATCTCAAAGATTTCAAATGCTAATGCCAACACTGGTGCTGAAGAAGGCCCTCTTGGACCCACGGAGGTCAAAGAAGGAACATCTCCAGCTGTGATCTGTCTCAGCTCAGCTCAGCTCTGAAGCCAACATCCAAAGCAGAACTGTCCAGGGACAAAGCACCTAAGGGCAGAATTGGCTCAACTCTGACCTCAGTACCTCAGGTATGACCTCGCATCCCCAAGAGTCTTTGTGATCTGATGGAGCTGGTGTTAATCTGCGCAGACGCCAATCAAGCTCTCAATTCTAACAAGGACATCTCGCTGGCATCACTCAGAAATGTGGACACCAGATCCAATGGCTGAATCAAAGGAGGAGAGATAAGTAAGGGAGTTGTTGGGACCTGACCAGAAGCCCTTGATGGGGTATGTGTTAGAAGGGCTGCCATCTGAATCTGTCCTTTGAGAAATTTCCGCATCATCCTATAGACATTGGCTTCTAGAAGGCTCATTGATGATCAAAAGGACCTGTACAAATATGCCATCAAAGGTGAGATGGATGATAAGTAGGTCAGTCAGTCCTGAAGTACTGGGGAGAGGAGCCAAGGACCGTCTGGCTTCAGTAAGAAATGGCACATTAGGGACAGATCTCGCATCCTATGGTGACTCTCTCCTTTGGTAGGATCAGACTGCCTTTGGCACCACACCAGTAGGACCTGATGGATCCAGGTATCTCTTCTGAGATTTCTCCTCCAGTTTTGCTTTTTCTCTCTCTTTACTCCCCGCCCCCTTTCCTTAGTGGACTTTGACATGTCTTGCTTCTTTGTGGAAGGTCAGGCAGAAACAGAAGCTGAAGCTCCTGTTTTGGCAGGGGCAAGATCTTTGAGCACTAACTTACTTCTCCTATCAGCAACTGCCATGGTCTCAAAGAAAACACTGGAAGATGATCAATCCTTGGTAGACATACAGGGTTTGTGATTCCTGTGGGGAGACCCTGTGTCCACAGCACAATATTTTTTTAAATCCAGAGGCCTTGGCAGACATTATTTCAACAATCACCACCACAACGCAAAAAACAGCAAGATCTAGCAAAATTGTTAGCAGTAGAGATAAGTACTTAACAAATCATAAAACTAGGAATACAGAAAAAGAATATATATATTTTTTTAACTTGAGTACAAGTGGGAAGAAACTCGTGAAACATTGATAAAGGGTTATAATAGGCTAAGCTACAGTAGCCAGAGCTCCTCTGGGCTATTAAATTAAGAGTTATGAACAGGTGCATTATATTGCCTTGGTATTGTGACAAAAATCTGTGTGCAAAGGACGGATTATTCTACAATCCACCAAAAAGTAAGGTGAACACAAACTAAGGCTTCTTAGGCCAATTGGACCCACGAGATTTAGCTCTGGCCTTTCCCTTTTCACTTTTAACAGTACTATAAGGATTAGAGGGGTCAGTGGAAAGGTGCCACATTAGATCCTGCCACTGGATGACTGACAAAGCACTGCTCACCACTGCTTCACCTTGAGGAAGCCTAGAACAGAACAGTGGCTACATGCAAGATACCAAGGCAGTTTTGCTCAGGCTGTTGAGCGATCTCTGACTGAAAATTAAATAATCTGTAGAATAAGGTTATTCTAACTATCTTGCTCCCAAACAATAATCACAGCAAGTCTACAGAGTGTATGAGTGTGACTCAATGGCACAAGGGGAGAGAGTCCTGAATGTGACCCATTAAACTGGGGCTCACTTAGTAGATCCAGCACTGCAGCAGCCAGGCAGTGAGGTGGAGGACTGAAGGGTCATGGCCCACTCACCTCTTCTGGGGAAATAGAGAGGACTGCATGCACTTAGGGCAGAAAAAGCAGTGTTATCTCCTTGGTATAGACCAGGAAAATTATAACTGATGTGTCGAGGACAGGGGCTGGGCTGCCCGGAGGAAACTTTTTTCAGAATCAGATTCCCCTTTCTGTGGTGTAGGAATTGGAGAAATACAATCACAGTCTAACTCTTGCCCTTCAGACTAGGAATCAGTGCCTGAAAGAAGGAAATGTTTTCCTTTTGAAACTCAGAATTTAAAAGAATTAAAGTCATGAAATAATCCCTTGACAAAAGCTCAGCCAATTTTCTCTACCCATCCACTGCAAATCATAAACAATATGCCTTTTGGTTTTCTTATCCTGTCAGACCCACAAGAAAAAGACAAGGCTCTTCCCTGGGAATCAGACATCTTCTTTCAGTTCTGCAGTAAAGCACCGTCTTCTCCCTCCTCTAAGACAGACAAAGCGGTTTCTCCTTGCTTGAACAGGACAACCCAACAGCCACTGAGGGTTTGCCAATATTCCAGTCCTTAGTGGCTTCCTAAGGAACCATGACAGTGGGATAGAGAAGGCGATGAGCAATCTGAGGTACCTGATTTGCCCACAGCACAGTTTCTTATCAGGGACTGAGGCAGTGGGGCAAACCAGCTTGATTTATGGAAGACTCCCATGAAACTTTCTTGGTTTTGCAGATGGGGGAGGGCAGGCATGAAAAGTCTGAAGCCTGCTTTACGGGCTATCCAAGAAAGTGTGACTGATAATGCAGGTAACAGAGACTTGAAGAGTCAGTGAACCACTTGAGACAAAAATGTAAAGTTCTGAGTTAAAAATGTAAGCGACAACCTCCAAAACCTAAAGTTGCAGATACGTACTAGAATTTTACATAAAACTTGATTTAGAAACAGTTTTCCCCAAACAGGTACACCCGAGAAAAAAAAAAATCTGTGAAGTAAATTTTTAGTGACAACCACTGAAAACACTGTTCCTACCTGAAATGCAAAATTTTCTACAGAAAAAAGGTAAATTAAGATGAAAGGTTTTCCACAAAGGTATACTTATCTGCCCAGACTTGGTGAAATGCTACTGGACCACTGATTTGAAGCCTGCAGAGAGACCTCACACTTCAATGACAAAAAAGTACTGAAGGTCTGGGCACCCTAAACATCGATTTTCATACGACTCTCCTTGAGTTCTTCAGTGATTAGGGCATGTGAAAGGTGTCTTGAAGCTTTCGATGCTGACTGGTTGTCATATCCCTGGCAGGATACAATCATATAACTTAGGCCACAGTGATCTAATGATGAACTTCATGTATTGTCAGAGGAGCAGTTGCTTGAAAATGAAAGAAATGACATACACGTTGATATTCTGCAAGAAAAGGTTGGTAGCAATGTGACAGAAAACAGATACGAATGTTAAAAAAATACAGATAGAAAAGAAGAAAAAGGAGAGTATGGAGAAGAATGCCAAAATGCTACAGCAGATGAAAAAGGTTTAGAAAATAAAAATGAAGAAAGTAAACACACCGAAAATTACTCTTTTTTTTTGTACCTGTAAATCTAAATATTATGAAGACTGAGTTATGATATGTTGTACTATATGAATGGTGTAAACATATTAAACAGGTTACTAGCATTTATTGGATATAATATTTTGACTGCAAAAATACAATTATAGTCTCAAAAACTGTGTAAAAGAGAAGTAATATGAAGCATGGACAAGTAGGAACAGTATGGATATACAGAAAGAGTGGTCATAACCAACCATCAAGACAGAGTGATGAAAGAAAGAAAAAACATTCTGAATAGGTAAAAAAAAAATGTAAGCTCAGTTATAGACATTGTAATAGCAGGGGATTGTAACTGCTGCGCACAGCAAGAACAAAAAAGGGATAAAGTATGCAAAAAAGGTGAAGTGATGCACTATACAAAAAAGTACAGTTTTGTACCTACCATAAATGTAGATGTTCGAGTGTTCCCTACTGCTGCAGTCATTACACTTGGGTTATCCTGCCGTCAGGCGGTCCCGCAGGGAAGAAGCGACAGCAACCGACGCCGGACCAAGACTTTGGAACTCTGGCCGACTGCGGGACCGCCTGATGGCAGGATAACCCAAGTGTAATGACTGCAGCAGTGTAACACGATGAACATCTGAATGTGAAAGTGTGTGGAGGGAGTGCGCCCTACTAAAAAGAAAAGGAATCCAAACACTGAAGTTTCTGTTTCTTCTCAAAGAAATCAAGAAAATGAATGGGAGCAAAAATAAAGCTTTTTTAAGACCATAAAGCAATATAAGCAGCAAATGGTAACAATGAACAAGCTATTATGGAAGGAAAAGGAGCTAAAACTATAAAGGAATGTGTGGTTCATTAAACAATAAAATAAAAAAAACAGATTTAAAAATAAAAGCATGAAACATTTTTTTATAGAAAATTAACAAAATGGTAGACCACAGCTGGAATGACACAGAAGTAGTAAAGATATACATACATACACGTGTGTGTGTGTGTGTGTATATATATATATATATATATATATATATATATGTGTATATATATATATATATATATATATATATATATATATATCTATATCTATATATACACACACACATATAAACAACACAAATAAAAATAGAATGAAAAACCTAGAAACTGTTTTTGGATAGAAAAGAAATGTATGAATTAAACAGAATAGAGATTATGATAAATTTGCAAGGCCATGTATTTAGTGAAAGCAGAAGTTGCATCATACTTGTGCAAAAGTGTACAAATAGAATAAAGTGGAATGAAAGAAACATAAATGTGTAACAGTTTGTTGGAAGTGAAAATGGAATAATGAACACTGAGAAAAGCTCACATAAGTGATGCATACTGTGACAAAAAACAAAAAAAATTAAAATGGAAATTGAATGAAATAGAAGATTACAAAATGGGCTAGAGAACAATTTTGCATTGGAAGAATTGGCTACTGTGATTAAAGGAGGAAAAGTACATTATACACCAGAAGATGATGGACTGGGGTACAGGTTTTATAGAGAAATAGAAGAAAAAGACTTTTCCTTGGAAGGGATAAAGGAATGGTTAAGTGAATACCTAGAGAAATATACAATAGAATACCTTTAGGTAAAAACAGGAGAAAGGTACAAGCTAAAAAACAGAGACCAATAAATTGCAATACACAATAATATGGATTATAAACTAGGAAAGAAAATATTACAGAAAAGGTGTGAGGTAGCTATGAACAATTTAATTTTGCAAGATATTTAAAGGACTACATGGGTGAAAATTGCAGTAAAGGGTTGGGTTAGTAAAAGTACAAAATAATGGACAAAGGTGTATGTCAGGGCAGTTTTATGAGTGTGGTTTTATTTATTTTGACAGTACATGGAGTGAATACATAAGTGGTGAAGTGTTTTTTCCGGGATAAAATACAAAGGTGATGCAAAGTTACTTTAATAATACATTATGGGTTAAGGAAGTAATAAAGGTTGTAGGAAAGTTTTACATTATGCAAATTGGGTTTAAACCTTGGCTCAAGACGGTTGTCACTATTGAAGTGACACCCCAAGACCCCATGTGCAAAACAGGAAAAATGGGTTGAGGATGGATGGTGTTAAATAAGGAAAACGTAAATGGTATGGAGACAATGTTAGTAGAAATCTACTTTTTAAAGAACACTGAAGTGCTTGGGACAGAATTTAGTGGTAGAAAGTTAGTTTATATACAGAGAGAAGAGAAACGTAAGAAGAGGGATTAGCTAAATTAAGGAAGGCTTTCAACTTGCCATTTCAAAAGGAAGTTTTTATGACTCACTTGGAACTGTTAGGAAAAATAATATACACATCTGGGGAAACAGGTTGACAGAAACCTCTCCTTCGATCTCCACATTTGCCACTGCGGTCAGAAAGTCCTTCTATGTGGCATATCTCATTACCAAGGGTTTTGCATCCAGGAAGAAAGAGGTCATCATCTCTCTCTCTACTCTTCCCTCATTAGGCCAAATCATTGAGTATAATGCCCCATTTGGCATGCACCTCACTAGGCACATGCAACAACTGGAAAGGCCACAAAAATACCTCACAAAGAGGATCCTAGGCCTTAAACACATGTCCTACATAGACAGACTCAAAAAAATTCCAGCTATTCTCCGTCTCACATTGTCTACTAAGAGGCAATCTCTGCTTGACTTACAAAGCCATGTCTGACCAAGGTCTGTTAGAAATGTTGCATCTAAATAAATCCCAATCCCTCTGCACCACACACTCCAGAGACCTCAACCTCACTACCACAATCAAAAGAACATGCTGCAGGGACAGGTTCATAACCCAGAGACAGCCCATCCTCTGGAATAGACTTCCCATGTATCTCAAGCAGAGCACCTCACTGGCCCTCTTCAAGAGAAACCTTGAATCCCCGGGGATCACTCCAGTGGCTCTACTTGATAGAGTCACTGGGAACTAACATCAGGTGGCACAATGCCAGGGCAATTCTGTGAGCTAGGCTTGTAAAGGCTCTAGGGCCATTAGCCTAGTATAGACCTATAAACTTACATAAAGGATGTGCTCATATATTTCCAAAAGCAAAGGATGGAGAAATGCTAGGGATTACTTTGGAGTTATATGGTTTCCAGGTCAAACTCTATAACATGACTATTTTACTTGAGAGGGAAGGGAGGTCTAAAATTCAAGTAATCCTGTGATATAGCTTTATACCGGGTTTTGAAAGCAATGAGATATGAAAGGCAAAATTTTCTAGGAAGACCTTTGAAGGTAAAATATGAAGATTTTTGAAAAATAGTGTGGACACATTAAAATAAATTAATGGCGGAGGCAGAGTTAGATGACTATAAGAAAAGTTTATAATGGAAATTCGATGTACAGTATATGTGTTAGAAAAACAAGACAATGGTATGATGAGATCATGCAAAAAATATTACTACATTGAATCTTGGGGGAATCTATCATAAGAAGAAAAGGAAACTACTAGAAAAATTGTGAGTGGAAAGATTCTTATAGTTTCATAGGGGAGTGTTAAGCTATCATCCAGGATGGGATATTTTAAGCCTAGCCATGCTTCTCTGTCACCCAGCTGTGCTATTCCATAGGCGTTTAACAATCCTTACCATACTTATTTTTGAATACTTTTCATCTGTAGTAGATCATTGCTTGGTTCTCACCTTCAGTGTATTAGGGGTCCCAAATGCAAGCGAGGGCATTTAAGAACTGCCTCTGTCCATTAGGTAGGAGTCAGTCCTGGGTAAAATATATTATACCATGACCCCCCATTAATATTCCAAAACGTGCATGCTGATTGGCCGGCGTGCACGTTGTAAATCGACTTATACTAATGGAAAAAGGTCCGGTCGCCCGGACTTTTTCCATTAGTATAAGTCTTTTTTTAAAACACTGTCTGTTGCTTATTTTAAAGCTGTCTCGCTATGTTAAACCCATTTAACATAGCGAGACAGGTTTAAAAAAGCAACGGAGAAAGCAAGATCTCCGTTGCTTTTTACTGTTTCACTATGTTAAATGGGTTTAACATAGCGAGACAGCTTTAAAATAAGCAACGGAGATCTCCGTTGCTTATTTTAAAGCTGTCTCGCTATGTTAAACCCATTTAACATAGCGAAACAGTAAAAAATGCAACAGAGATCTTGCTTTCTCCGTTGCATTTGGCCGCAGCTCTGATGTACTGCGTAGGCATGCACAGTACATCAGAACTGCCGCGTATACCAGACAGCTGCGGAAGGGCAGCAAAGAGGCATTATACAATGCCATTATTTAAGAAAAGTAATTGTTTCTTTTTTTAAATAATGTCATAGATAATATAATAACCACTTCTGGGTGTGGGTAATGTGGGATTTACCCACGGTTGTCTTTGTTTGGTCCTCAGGACCAAACCACGCCAACCGTGGGTAAATCCCGCATTACCCACACCCAGGCGTGGGTTATTGCTACATTCCTTCCCATCCACTGCTCTGATTTAAACTTAAACAGGGTCATGGAAGGGCTTTGTTTTATGTATATGGGGAGATTGTCCCATAGTAGTGGTATCCTCTGGAATACATACCAGTCCCTTCAGACAGTTTTTTCATGATGCAGAACAGGTCAGGGTGTCTGTAACAGTTACTTCTAATACCATTTGACTTGTGGGTGTGCAGTAAGTCCATTGATGCTGGGTCTGTGGATGCCTTATAAGCCAGACATGGGTTACCTCTTAGTAGTCTACATGAGAGGCCAATAAATTGTAATATATACTATGGATTATAAACTAGGAAAGAAAATATTACAGGAAAGGTGTGAGGTAGCTATGAACAATTTAATTTTGCAGGATGTTTACAGGACTACATGGGTGAAAGTTGTAGTAAAGGGGTGGGTTAGTAATAGTACAAAAAACGGACAAAGGTGTATGTCAGGGCAGTTCTATGAGTGGGGTTTTATTTATTTATTTTGGCAGTTCATGGAGTGAAGTACATATTATTAGTGTAATGACTGTTGCTAGGATAAAATATAAAGGTGATGCAGAGTTACTGTAATAACACATTATGGGTTAAGGTTATGTGCCTTGGTCCACTTTTTTGTTTGAAAGCAACCTCTGAGGATGCTCCAAATGTTGTTAGTGCCTGGATAAGTAGGTATCAATGGGGGCATCTATACTCTATGAAGGGCGTAATGAGAGATGAATAAAGTGGAACAATGACCTCTCTGGACATAGATGCTATCCCTGTATTTATAAGCTGTGAAATATAGGAGGACTTCCTTACAACAGTGGACATGTTGGTCAAAAACAAGGTCATTCAATACGAAGAACAACAATAAAAAATATCACATTAAAAAGTTAATTTCATATAAATAACAAAAGGAAAAAGTGAAGATTTTTTGCTATCTAAGGATATACAGGAAAAATGTTTTGGAATGTTGCAAAAGAAATAACAGACTAAAGAATGAATGGAAAAAATGTAAATATGCTTTGGTATGAAAAATGCAAAAGAAAAGAAAAAGTAGACAAACTAGATATGGTTACTTTTTCATGTACTTGTCACATACAGGAGGTGAGGTATGATGAGTTGTACAATAAAAGTGGGAAATGGCAAATGATGCTACAAAAATAAACATGGGGGTTGAGTAGACTATTACTTGTTTTTGTTTTCATGTAAATTTACATTACAAGTATGTAAATTTGTAAACAAGATGCACATTTTAAGAATTGCAAATAAAGTACCCCACTCCTTTCAGTAAGTGCTGGGGGATATTTCACACTTAAGCTATCACCAAAGCTGGCAGACAGGATCGCTTTATAACTGCTTAAGAAAAAGACAGAACACTCATGAGTACATCAACCTGCAGTGACAGAACTGGACGACGAAGTCAAGCAGGAATAGTGCTCTGAGGAGCCATTTTCTTAAACTCCCATAGGTACAAACAAGTCTAGAACAGCGAGGATTTGCTCTAGCCTGGTGCTGGCTCCTTGATGCCTTGTGTGAAGAAAGCATTTTTTTTTAAAGAAAAATTCATCTTTATTGAAATTCTGTTAAACACTTACAAGTAAACATAAAAGTAAAACAAAACTATAAAATGCATAATAAAGACAGTTGTATATTAAATGAAAAAAAAATTAGATTATATAAGCTATCATAAATCATTTCTTGAATTTCGACCCAAATAAAGAACATATAACTAAAGACTCATTTGAACCACAACAGCAGCAGCAGCAGCCTGTTTTACAACAGATGTAGGCATACCACAGGAGCAAAAGTCGCAAATTTACACCATGAATTTAACATGAAACAACAATGAACTACATGAGAATAAATGTCTCTGTGCATAGCAAATTTATACGCATTACCCACTTTAATCACCAGACTAATAAGTCAAACACAGAAATCATATTTATCAATACTAGTCTTGTACATTTTACATACACATGTAGGTTGCAATTGCATATACGTAAACCACCCACCAAAGGTTCCACTGCTTTATTTATTATGGGTGGGTACAGCATGTGTATCTATTTAGGAAATGTAGTGAAGAAAGTATTTTTAAATCTTTCACCTTCAGGTACCATTTTGGCCAATATTTTCATCAGTTAAGCACACTGCTCAACTACTGCAGTTCATCCAGAATGCACACATATAACCAGAGGGCTGATGGGGAGAAGGAGTTAATAAATGGATATTCTCCCTCTAGGGTGGGGTTGGATAATCTGCCTCTTTCAGCATTTCACCTGGCCCTCTTGGTTACCAGCATATGTTTGTCTGCTACCTCAGCCTCCATTATTTTAACTCTCATTTTCACAACTGTCTCAGTACTTGTTTCTCTGGTTTACTGTTTAGCTAGGATGCCTTCTGTGATGTCCTTCTGTGTCAGTGTGGGTTTTTGCTAGTCTCTGATTTATTCAAAAGATATGCAGATAAATGAACTGCTGACACTCAACTTACCTGCAGGTGTTTGTACATGCATGTACTTAACGTGCTACCAGGGGTGTAGCTAGGATTTTCAAATTTGTACTCACAGCTCTCAAACTGCTAACCCCCTCCCCAGCTAAGCTACGGCCATTCTCGTAATTCACGGTTCACTCTTTTAGTGTTGATGAAGAGACATTCGCTGTAATGCCTCTTCAGTAATATAATTTAGATTCACTTAAACTCGGTTCCTTGACTTGAAAATGAACCTGAAAGTCAGTTCTTTGAAAAATGCAGCAAGGTAGTTGGGGTAGAGGATTCATGCTTTTGTTTTCTATAACTAAGGTACAGGTTTTGAGCTTGAGTAAATTACTAACTACCTGCTACCCCCTAACTAGGGTGTTTCATTCACACACACACCCCTACCTACCTCTTAGTGCAAGAAATATGGACAAAGCATAAAATAAACAGGGCCAGATATTAAATAATGCTCTCGTGAACTTAGAAAGTTGCTAGAATAACAGGATTTGTGCTAGTATGAGAAAGTTAGAATAACAGGATTTGTGCTAGTATGAGAAAGTTGTTAAAATAACAGGATTTGTGCTAGTATGAATTTTTCTAAATGACATGAAGTCTAAAACTCAAATGTCTGTCATTATTTAGCAACTTCAGCCTTCAATGATTTTCTAGAAAACCACAAAATTTATGAGGAACAGACAAAAAATAAGGGGCAAAAATCTGGACATTCTGCAAAATATGGACAGTTGAGAGGTATACTACCTACCTACCTACCACACACAAACACACACACACCTCTCAACCTTTTAGAGCAACAAACCCATAAATAAAAATGAGGCAAAGGCCCAAAAATAACGACATTTTTTTAAATATTGCTCTTATAAACTTAGAAAGATAATAGAATAGTAGTAGGTCTTGCATTAGTACGGATTTTCTGAAAGGTATGAAATCTGAAACTCAAATGTCTGCCATTATTTTCTAACTTCAGTCTTTAACGATTTGCCACTAATTTGCCAGAAAAATGCAGTTTTAAGAAAAACGGGCCAAAAATGTGATGCAAAAATATAAAATTGCCACACAACACAGCTGGGAACCTGTCAAAGAAGGGACACCATTTTAATATGAGCACTGTTAACTTGAGCAGCTGACAAAATTAGAGAATCTACATGCATTTCTGAAATAAAAGCAATGTATAACTCTGATCATTACAGTTATTTATAATTGTAAACCCTCCACGTTTTCTTCCAAAATTGCTATTTTGCAGAGAGATTATTAGGGGGAGAGCAACATTTTGAGCCAAAATTGGGGACAGTTGAGAGGTTTGGATATTCCTTATTCTATAAAGCAATTTATTTGCACATACCTCTCAACCTCTTAATGCAGGAAATCTGGACAAGGCCAAATATATTGGGGGAACATATAAACAGTACTAAAAATTGATCTTGTATAAACATAAGACAGTTGATAGAATAACAGGTCTTGCTTTAGCATGCATTTTTCTGAAGATTGAAACTTAATGTCGGTCATTATTTAGTGACTTCATTCCTAAATAATTTTCCAGAAAAGTTTTATTTTGCATTTTACAGCACGAACACCAATAAATATCTGCTAAACAAAGCAATGTAGTCTCACAATGAAACTAGACTTAGCATTAAAACTTCTCTGCCCTTGAAACTCACATTCATTAAAACAGCATTGAAACCCACATTCAAAGAAAATACATTTTGCCAGTGGCAGATAAAAGATTAACTTTGGGCTGTTTTCAAATCATAGGCCCCTTGCACATGAAATATACACGTGCTCTTTGATACACCCTCCTGATTGTATTAAATTATACTCCTTATTAGAGAGCGTTTTAAATTTATTGGTTTGAACATTTTTCCAGTAAACAATGAAACAAAATGCATGCACCAATAATGACAAAACAGCCCAATTCATAACATTTCCATCATAAAAGTCTACTCAAACTTCTACAGTCCACCAGCATCAGTAAATATGCACAATCTCTGAACTAGTAAAAGCCAGCTACATAATTCCACATTAAAGAAATCTGTAACTAATGAAGAGGCTGCTGCTAGCAAACAACTTTATATTTCATGGTTTCATCTACAAATAAAGTGCCTGTTGCTCTTGAGGAATAAATTGCCTATGTTGCATTAAAAACAATGATACGCTAGTAATACTGCAATAGGGAATGGATGGCAAACTGATAACAGGTTCATAGTTACTACTAGATATCTTCGCCAAAACAGACTATGGCATCCACCCCCTTTACAACACAGTACAGTATCAGCAATGCATCTACTTACTGTGGGAGAAGAACCCACAACCTTCTGTATCAACAGCAAGTACACTACCTGTTGTGCTATTAACAGTACAAGCACACAGCATAAGCAGCACTAGTTCCCCCGCAGCTCTCAGCTCCTTGTAAAATGTCAACACTCAACTGTATCTCTGCTTTGCAGCACAAGAAATCTGGAAAAAGCCAACATTTATTGGGGGGGGGGGGGGACAAAAGCCCAAAAAACATGGACACATTTTAAACCGTGCTTGTATAATTTTGGAAAGTTGCTAGAATAAAATGCTGTGTTATCACCATGCATGTCTTGAACCCAGAACCATATGCATTACAGTCAGTGCAACATACCATGATGGTGAATCAGCAGTTTGAAAAATTGAAAGACAAACTTAATGGCTATCATTTAGATAGCTCTCAACCTCTTAGCACAAAAAAACCTGGACAAACAAAGCCAATGAGGGAATACAAATACAGTTCTCACTTCACACCTTAGCACAAAAAACCTGGGCACACAACAAAAAAAAAAAAATAATGGGGGAAATACAACTTCACTTCTCAGTTCTCACTTTTCACCATAACTAACAACCATTAGAAAAACAAATATGAGCAAAGTTCAGAAATGGTGGTGGTTAAGGATGTTAGGCTCTTCTTACCCTAAAGCAAATGTACAGGGTTTGAGCCTGAACATTAGCCAGCAGGTGTATTCTGTGGGGGCATTTTTGCACACACCTGTAGCCAGCAGGTGTATTCTGTGGGGACACACACCCACACTCTACTATTCTGGCAGGGGACCGGATAACCCATTTTGCAAGGACTGCAACAGTGAAACACAATGAACGTCTTCTAATTTTTCATATTTCTCCACCCCCCTCAAAAAGAGTTCAGTTAATTGTTGTTGCCTTTCTTGGTCACATGGCCCTTTCTACTTCTCCTACCAGTGTTTTACCTGATATCTTGTATCCCCATTGATGGTATACTGCTTTTGCTGCCCTCTGTTCTATAGGGTTTTCTCTATACCATAGTTGGTATTATTCTTCCAACTGTCCTTGAACTTTTTGCCATGTTTGTTATTGTGGCTGTTTTCCCTTTTAACATGGCAGATAAACCTACAAGGTTCAAGAAGTATGCATCATGTGGCAATAAAATGCCCAATTCAAACAGCAGTGCCAAGTGTGTTTATTGTTTGGGGGCTTGTCGCTTAGATGAGGGGTTATGACATCTGCGCTTCCTTTGGACATAGGACAGTGGTCAAACATCAGAACAAACCAGTCCTCAAGGGTCTCATCCCTCCATCTGCTCTATATTCTGCTTCTGGTGTGTCACTATCCAGAAAGAAGCTTTCAGAGAAGCACAAAGGGGGCAAGAGAGATAAACAAAAAGAAAAGGCTAAAAAGTCTAGGAAGTGATTCCCTTGACCGCTGTTCTTCCTCAGCTCTCTCTTCAGCTCTAGCAGCTAAGGTATCTAAAGCTTTGTATCCATTTTTTGCACTGGATCCATTTTCTACAACTTCCAGGCCTCCCTTTCATAGGGAACAATGATTTTTTTTCCAGAGCTGACATTTTCCATGTGGCATTTCCCACATTTCCCATTCTTCCAGGTGGCACCAGTCAAGAGAGATTCTGGACACCCTTCCTCATCTTCATCCTTCAGGTCTAACAGACATTTGTCAGGAGCTGATATGGACAGAATGATGAGGAAATTACTCAGGAACCAGGTTCACACGGGAGTGCTTCCTGCTCTATCTCCTATTGCTGAGTTGTAGCTAGAAATGTATATTTTGTACTCAAATCTAAGGCGTTGCCTCTACAACCCACCTGTCATTTAAAAATTTATTCAAGTCCTAATGATGTTGCCCCTATATATATATATATATATATATATATATATATATATATATATATATATATATATACACACACACACACACACACACACACACACACACACACACACACACACACACACACAGAGTGAGATAGTATATATATATATATATATATATATATATATATATACATACATACATACATACATACAGAGAGTGAGACAGACAATATATATATATATATATATATATATATATATATATATATATATATATACACACACATATAGGAAAGGGATACATTATTTTCGGCTGCTGGCACTTAAAACCATAAAATAGTGATTTTTTAGAGGTGCATTACTATTTCATATCAGTTAAGCATGTCTGCAAATATTATAAAGTTCTTAGTATTCAGTACACTTTGAGTAACAGTATACAAGAGATGCTCACAAACAAGTACTCATTTCAGTCCAGTGAGTATGCCTACATTCTTGAATAGCTTTCCATTTTCTCTTTTTTCCTTGTGAGCTTAATAAAATCCCCTCACCAGCTTATTTCACCACTCATTTAATCCACTGCCTGTTTTTTTTTTCATTAATTTCTAACGTATTTAATTTTAAGCACATACACAGCCATGCTATATAGTTTCCAACTCTTGTCTACAAAATTGCTGACAATAGGAATTCTACTTTGAGTATTCTTAGCAAGCATACACTTTTTTCAGACTTTAATTGCATTTTTATGTCAATTAAATTAACAAATACCTGTCCTGTAATTGTTCAGCTTTGTAACTGTCTGTACTATGGCTAAAATCAGTTACATTAATTCCTGAACTTTACTGTGCTGGCCTCTAGCCATTGCCATGGCTAAAAACGGTCCTCAAGCCAGTTCACCAAATGAAAATAAATAAGTAACTAAATAAATAAGTAATAGTGAGGTAATTGGGTGAAAAGTGAGTATTGTGATCTGAGACAAGACATTGTATAATCTGATGAATATGTCTCACTGGACTTGTGAGCTTTGGGCCATCTTCCATCCCTATTGCTACTCCTACTTCGATCCTTTCCCAGACAGACAGACAGACACACACACACACAAACACACACCTTACCTGATAATCTGTTCGTGACACTCGATTGCCTTCCATCTTCACATTTCCCGCTCGCGATAAATAATCCATTTGTGATTGTCTTCTTTCCCGCTCGCGGCCAGCCGGACATGACGTGAGCTCACTTCCGACTGGCTCGTATCTCCCTTAAAGGAGCCAACAACCTTTAAAAATACGTACTTTTTTTTTTAAATGCTACCCCCTCTGCTAAGAAGTTGTACTGAAATCAGTACAGTGCGTATGCCTCCCGACGTCCCTGTGTGCTACTGCTGTTTGCAAGGATAAGTGCTGTCTCACCTCTGCCCCAGAATTAAAATAAATGAATGCTCTACACATTTATGTATTTATTTAATTATTTTCGTTTAATGAATTTACTAGGGGCAGAGCAGAAACATTTATCTCCGGGTCTCCACTGAAAATAGGCTCTGTCGTAGTCGGATTTTCCCAGTCAACAAAATGATAAATAAATAAAAGATGGGACCAGTGTTGCATACAGAAGATTTTAAATTCAAGAAAAGTTTTTAAACTCCTAGTTCTCTGTGCTAAAGTTTTCCTTTTGTTTAAAATTAAATCAAAACTATTAGAATGGTGGTGTTCAACTAAACAAAATAAACACTTAAGGTGGCAATATTTTGTAGTTACCTGAACAATGCAAGAGCACCTGTTTCCAAGTGTGGCAGTTTAGTGCAAAAAGTTATAGTGCTTTGTCCTGTAGCCCTGAGTTTGAGACCATTACATATTGCCTACTCTATAACTCTGAGCAAGTCACTTAGCCAGAAAATGCTGTTACCCCTGGAAAGAGGTTCTTATGCTTAATGTGTTTATTTAATAAACAGAAGATAAATAAAACATATAACTTTGGGGGTGTCTTAATAATAATGCTTCCGAAACAGCCGCTTTCTTCTTTCGGCTGCTCCTGTTAGGGGTCGCCACAGCAGATCAACTGTTTCCATTTCTTCCTGTCCTCTGCATCTTGCTCTGTCACACCAACCACCTGCATGTCCTCTCTCACCACATCCATAAACCTTACCCTAGGCCGCCTCCTTTTCTTGTTACCTGGCAGCTTCATCCTTAGCATCTTTTCCCCAATATACTCTGCATCCCTCCTCAGCACATGTCCAAACCAGTGTAATCTTGCCTCTCTGGCTTTGTCTCCAAACCTTCCAACCTGGGCTGACCCTCTAATATACTTATTCCTAATCCTGTCCATCCTCGTCACACCCAGTGCAAATCTTAACATCTTCAACTCTGCCAAGTCAAGCTCTGACTCCTGCCTTTTTGTCAATGCCACTGTCTCCAACCCATATAACATAGCTGGTCTCACTACCCTCTTGTAGACCTTCCCTTTCACTCTTACTGGTACTCATCTGTCACAAATCACTCCTGACACTCTTCTCCACCCACTCCATCCTGCCTGTACTCTCTTCTTCACCTCTCTTCCACACTCACCATTACTCTGAACTGTTAATCCCAAGTACTTAAACTCATCTACCTTTGCCACCTCTATTCCCTGCATCCTCACCATTCCTCTATCCTCCTCCTCATTCACACACATATATTCTGTCTTAGTCCTGCTGACCTTCATTCCTCTTCTCTCTAGAGCACATCTCCACCTCTCCAGGGTCTCCTCCACCTGTTCTCTACTCTCACTACAGATCACAATGTCATCTGCAAACCTCAATAGTCCACGGGGACTCCTGTCTGATCTTGTCTGTCAACCTGTCCATCACCATTGCAAATAAGAAAGGGCTGAGAGCTGATCCTTGATGTAATCCCACCTCCACCTTAAACGCATCCGTCACTCTCACTGCTGTCACACTACCCTCATACATACCCTGTACCACTCTTACATACTTCTCTGACACTCCCGACTTCCTCATACAACACCACAACTCCTCTCTAGGCACCCTGTCATATGCTTTCTCTAAATCCACAAAGACACAATGCAACTCCTTCTGACCTTCTCTGTACTTCATGAACACTCTCAGCCTAATTTCTTAAAAAAAAAATATTACCAAAATACTGTGAGGTACCAGAAAAGGATATACTATTCAAATATTCTCAGATCCTTGCCTAGATAAAAGACCAGTGAATAGGCCAAAGTCAGAGGCTCAACCATTCACATCACTAACGAGAAGGAAATAACCCTGATACATGTTTGCTGCTGCTTATAAATGATCTAATTTCTAATGGTCATGGCATGAGGTTGTGGCTGTGTGGCCACCAATAAAGATTTGGCCAGAGGAATTACATAGGCTTCTGATTTTATTCCAGTGTTATTCTGAAATGCAGCAGTAATGACCATTATAAGCATTGTTAAACAATATGAACTCAAAAAAGAGGTGGTAAAACACTGAATGGAAAACCTAGATTTGCAGACGTTTAAAAGGTGCATAGAGAGAGCTTAGAAAACAAGACATGCAATTGCAAAGGTCAGCCTTCAACACCTGAAAGAATTTCATGGACCACAGCTTACAGGACATTTTTGCCAATATCTACATTACGTTCTCATACACATTTTTATAAAAAGGAGTCCAGCATCCTTATAAGTGTACATACAGTAGTAAGACAAAAAAATTTACAGCATAGCCTTCTTTCAGAAAATAAATGCCTGGATGAAATCACAAATATTGTTTGTAAACTCACATTTGTTGTCTGGCTCTAGTTCCTGTAGCTGTTTACATGACTCCAGTTCAGACTGCAACTGTGTTGACTTCTCCACAGACATCTGACACCTGAAGAGAAAGAAATGCAAGTTTAAAACAGAACTCAACACTTTACTCACTGTGAAATGGCAATCTAATTCTTAGTAAAGCAGGTGCACCAACCAAGAGAGACAGGGTTATGATAGAGCTAGTACACTGCTGTGACACAGTACTGTATTACTGCCATGGTAGCAATAAAATGGAGAAGACAGAGGGGCTGTTTTGTGTGATCAGTGTGAAAAGGCATGACAACAGTGATGGTGTAGGAGAGGGAGACACTTTGTGGGTGTGACTATAAAGCTACAAGGACAGGACAGTGAATGATTCAACACTTCACTTCTGCAACATGTGAAAACAGATATGAATCAGCCTAGTGAAGAATGCTGGAACCACAGGGTGCTACAACACCTTCACTCCTGCTGATAAAATCTGCTCCACTTTGTCTCCAGTTATTTCTCTGAGAAGTACTATGGGTTTACCATTTATGTAATTCTCCTGCTAAGAAATGGCACCACAAATTATAGTTTATAAGAAAGAAATCATTAGTAGATCTAGGCTAGCTAAACATAGTTCATAGCTGGCAGACAGACAGAAGGAAGGCAGCTCATGCAACAGCACAATGTAGACTAGAAATCAGACAGCAGAATTCTTGTTTTATACATAAATGTGTGTGTACATATGTGAAGACAAACTGGGAATCAAGAATCTTTTAGTCACAAACTTGTAAAGAAAAAAAAAACAGAATATATATATATATATATATATATATATATATATATATACACACACACACACACACACGCGCACGTCAAAAAATGAGAATGATATACTACTAAAAAATATAAACAAAGCTATTTCCCAGCAAAGATAATACTAAATCAAATACAAACATGAGAGTTTTCAACAGAGAGACTGAGATGACCATCTAATGAACAAGATGTAAAAAAAAAAACAATACATTTCCTCAATTTATCTAAACTCGCATCATGTTAACTCATGTCCCAATAACTCAAATAACAGCTCGACCGCAAACTTGCATAATGCACACAGCCAAGCTTCTTGTTTTATGAGAAAATGAGACAAAAATAAAATACTTTGTGGAAGGAAGCAATCCTTCCTACACTTGTGCGTGAGGGATTTAGCAGTTACACCCCTCCCCCCTTACTTCATTATTTTCATTTTCAGATTGCTGCATCTTGGAGAAAGAGTGATCACCGATAGGCAATGTAGCATCTGTCTTGTTCTTCGTCCAAGATAAACTGGTCTTGGGCAACCACAATGTGAGAATATGCAAGTATTTAAACTTTGGTTCTAATATGAAGTGAGCAAAGGACACAACCAACTGCCACCTTTAGTTGATCCAAGCAAATGACTGTAAAAACAGAGAGTATCTTGTATACATGCAGACTGAAGAGTTCATCTCAACTCTCCATCTCACAGAAACAGTGGGAGTTTTAGCTACTCTGTCAAGTTACGCAGCCAGATTACACTAGTGGACTATCTGCACTCCATATCTGTTAAGATTGCACTAATGGAATATCTGCACTCTGTACCTGTTAAGTTAAGTAGTTACGGTACGACAGTGCTAGATCTGCATCCACTCACTTAAGAACTTGGGTTACACAAGTGCTGCGCTCTGCATACATTCACTTAACCACCTAGGGTACACCAGTAAAGCAATTTCACTCTGTATCCATTAGCTTAACTACCTAGCTTACACCAGTACTATATATGCACCCTTTGTGCATTAATTAAACCAGTGTTTTTCAACCGCTGGTCCATGGACCAGGTCCTGTCTGGCAGAAATTTCCTGCCGGTCCGTGAAAGATTACGGCCCACTGGCCAAGAGAGGGGGCTGCTGGCCGGGAGACTTTTTTAAATTAAAAAATATTTTTTTAAGGGTGTTCTTTAAGAATGCTCTTTACACCCAGTCGCACAGACATGGTAGTGTCTGTGTGATCTGTCTTTAATGTCGTGTGTGTGTGTGTGTGTGTGCTTGTGTGAGCACGCGCACACGTGTACAGAGGGAGGTCTCTCAACTGTCCAGATTTTTGCCTCATATTTTCAGTCTGTTCCTCAAAATTTGTGTGTGTGTGTGTGTGGGGGGGGTTATTATGGCAAATCTGTGAGCACAAAATTCACTAAATAATGACAGGCATTTGAGTTTCAGACTTCATATCCTTCAGAAAATTCAAGATAACACAATACCTTTTATTCTAGCGACTAAGTTTGTGAGAGCAATATTTAAAGTTTGTCCCACCATTATTTTTGGCTTTGCCAAGAGTTTTTGTGTTAAAGGGTTGAGATGTGTGTGTGTGTGTGTGTGTGTGTGTGTGTGTGTGTGTGTGTGTGTGTGTGTGTGTGTGTGTGTGTGTGTATATATATATATATATATATATATATATATATATATATATATATATATATAAAGAGGGGGGGGGTAAATGCATACCTTTCAACTGCCCCTGATTTTCAGGGACATTCCTGACTTTGACTGAAATTTTAGCGCTCTCTCTCTTAATCCCGCCTAAAAGTAGTGACTTTTGGAGAAAAGGTGATGAATTACACTTAATAAATAATGACAATAATTAGAGTTGCAGACTTCTTTTACAAAAATGCATATTCACTCATGTTCTGTTATTCTGTCAATGTCTCAAGTTAATAATATATGAAAAGTGTCCCTCATTATTTCTGGATTTATCCCTTTTTGGTTGAGAGCTATGGGTAGGTGTGTGTGTGTGTGTGTGTGTGTGTGTGTGTGTGTGTGTATATGTATGTGTGTGTATGTGTGTGTGTGTGTGCGCACGCGAAAGAGGTGGGTAAGTAGCATACCTCTCAACTGTCCAGATTTTTGACCCATATTTTAGTTCTGTTCCTCATAAAAAGGACAGAAGTTTCAGACTTCATATCTTTTGGCAGAAAAGTCTCAAACAGTAATTGTTTTATTTGGTTCTTTATAAATAATCATTTTTATTTCTGCCTTAGTGGTCCTTGAAATAATTCTCCTATTTTCATTGGTCCCCAGGTGTAAAACGGTTGAAAACCACTGAGTTAGTTTACCAAGGTTACACCAGTGCTATGTGTAATCTGCATCCATAAACTACCTAGGTTACATTTGTACTACATTTGTACTTTATCCATCAAGGTAAGTACCAGTGCAACATTTGCAGATTGAACCCATTCACTTAACTACCTAGTTTACAGCATTTCTATAGCTGCTCTCTGTATCCACTAATATAAGGATTTAGGTTACACCAGAACTCCAAAAGAAAAAAAAAAAAACAAAGGTGCCTTTATAACTGCCACCCAGTTTGTGATGCCAATCTGATACAGGAATATAAACCCAAGGAAACAATTTTTGAAGTCTGTAACATGAATTTCTGAGAAAAATTTGCTATTACAGGAATCCAACTAAGTAGAAAGTTTTAGTTGCTTTAAACTTAATTATTTTACTGGTTTCTGAAAAATACAAACTCTAATTACTACAATTAAAAAAGTCTTACAAATGACGCAATCTCAAGGTCTTTGATGCTGTACTCAAACTTAGATTATGGAAGAATCATAATATCCCGTGATATTCTGGGGGAATAGATTCAGCCTAACAATTTTGTACCACATGAAATCGGACAATGCCCTTTAAAGCCTATATCATTTGTCATCAGCATCATCATTCTTAATTTGTGAAAATTAATCTTATAACCAATAAACTCTCCGATACTTAAAAGGAGAGAGATTTCCTTCAGATAATCTTCTCCTTTACATATAGTAAGCAGTAAACCATTTGCATAGGCATTTTAAATTGTGAAAAATGATGAAATAGGGACTATTTATAAATTCTGATGTATATATAGCTAAAAATAGGACTAATAAAAAAGAGATAGGAGACAACTCAATCGAACCCCACAATTGTATATCAAAACGTGTAAAGTTACTTTTTGCAACATAACAGTACAATAAAATAAACACAGACTATGTCAAATAATGAAAGTAAGATAATGCAAATAAAAAGTTTCTGTTGATATCAAATTTTTTAATATCTAAAGAAACAAAAGGTGAGAAAGTATCAAATGACTTTTCATTATTTCTAAAGTATAACATTAATGCTTGCAAAAGCTTACTGGCTTGTAGACATTGCCCCTTGCTGTGAAACCAAACTGTTCTGGGTACAAACAAACAAGTTTATTTTGAGAAAAATATCAAATTACCACTTGTGAAACATTTTTTTAGTTTGCATTCAAATTACAATGGGGCAATAACCTGAAGGTTCCAATTTTTTTTTTTTTTTTTTTTTTTTTTTTTTTTTAAGTAGGATTAATTTGGTAAGTAGGGATTCAGAGCTAATTCTTGTGAAAATGATTTGTAAAACTCCTTTCTGGTACTGGGACTTCATTATCATGGAAATTACACAATATATCAGACTTTTTAAATACCTTGTTCTTAAACATATAGATCAAAACTGACAGAGTAAAATCATTTTTTAATCAAAAGTGTTTTAATCCATACTCAGAAATTAATTCCGATATTTTACCTTGGTCTAATAGACAAAGTTGAGTAAACAGAATTATTAAGAATGTCTAAAGAATCTGTTTTTACTCTTGTCCAGGAGTTAAATTGCCGTATAAAATTACTAGAGTTGTGATTAAAAAGATCTGAACGCAAATTAAAAGGGGGAAACAATTGTAAAGACAACTGATTAAATGGCAGACGAGATAGATATTAAAGCAGAATCCTACAGTGGATTTTTGTTTTCAAAGAACAGGCCTTGAGGTGTTTTCTTTTTAAGAAACAAAAAGGACATGGAATGACACTCTAATCCTTTTTTGGTTTGATAGGACTGAAAACTCTTCTTCTAGCTGACACCTTTTAATGGGGTAAGACAGTAGGCATGCATAATGATTAAGGATGTGGAGGGGTTGAAGTGGTACTGCATATCTTCAGAATATTAGTGTTCTTGGTGACTGCTGCCAGACAAAAAGACAGGGGGACATTCAGCATCTGACTGCCTCCACAACAGGACAGTGAGTCAAGGAGTCAGGAATTTTGTTGTGCACTTGAAGATGAACTATGCCATCCTGCTGTTGCTAAAGATCTCTATGTTTTGGAGGGCATTTTTTTTCCTGGAAGTTGTACTGGAAATTAGAATCTTTTTCAGCTTTCTGCTGCTTCCACTGTCCCATGTATCAGAACCGTATTTGGCTCAAGCACTGCTGAATCCTTTATAATAGACAAAACTTTATGGCAAAGGTCAAGAGGGTCTTGATTCTTTCTCCATATTCACCAGATAAGATACGACTTCAGAACTAGAGAGACAGGCACCGTGAAAGGATGAACTCATGAAAAGTCACCTCTGTGTCCTTTATGAAGCAGTAAGCCAGAGCAAGATGTGCTGGTAAATTCAATACCAGATCCTGCAGCTCGAGCCAAACTCACAGTAGAGTTACAGATCATTTTAACCATGAGTTTCACAAACAAAGAAACAATGGCTGATTAGGACTGAGTTTTTATTTTAAAGGTTCATCAAACATCTAGGCCTGCAACTGCTGGATCTCATTAACGAGCATCGCTAGATTTCTACCACAGCGTGCAGAGAGTTTAAATAAAGGATGCATAAATTCATTTCCCATAATGGTCCATAGCCTTAGAACCTTTACCAAGGATTCTATGAAGCGATAGTGTTTTTAAGTCCTACTGCTATTAACTGGTATCAGCTTTAGGGATCCCTAACAAAAACTAATCCTTATGGGGGTCAGAGAATCCGGTTATGCTTCTTTGAAAAGAGGTATTAACAGTGTTGGGTACCTCCATGCATCTTCTGTAGTCACTTATAACATGCTGTCTACAGGAGGAATCACCAAAGAGGATGGCTGGGTAAACTAGAAAGCCATTTATAGCATTCTCTGTGGGTACCAAATTGGGTCCATGGGCTATTGTACTCTCTCTGAGGCATCACTTCTAAGGCTTTTCCAAATCTGAGGCCATTGGGAGGGAATGGGAGGATATACATCCTCATTTTTTTACGTCTGGCATGGGACACTCAGTAGAACAGTAAACATGCTTCCTTTTACACACATGCTTCTTTAAAATCTTCAGAGACTAGTATTCCAAAGAGAAAGAATTCTTTTGAATGGATGATGTAGAGGGTCACTACACCAGACCGTGGGTCCCCACCTACCATACTCATCAGTAACCCAGACAGCCAACGGCTTCTGAAGAAAATGAGATGTTGAAAGTACAGATGCTGATATCAGAGTAGTCACAAATGCCCTGGTGGAAGCCAATGCAGGAATGACTGCAAGATGGACACTGAAACAGTATCTAAAAGCTTAGCACCAATAATCCTCGCACTGACAAATGCAACACATTTAACAACTCTGCCAGCACCAGCATGATCAGAGTCAGACAAAGTTGATGGCCCAACCCCATGCATCAAGGCTACTAACTAGGGTCCACTGAAGCCTGCTAAGACCATTTAAGCCTCAACACAGAGAGCAGCATTAATAGTGTAGTTGTTGGCAACATAGGCTGCAATGTCACGACAGGCATCTATGTGGAAGCTAACAGAGGGTCTTTGACCTTCAACACTGTTGCCTCTTGGCTTGGCAATGGCATCCTTGTGACAGGTGCATAGAAAAGGGGCACTGACTAGGAATGGTTGGAAGACCTAGAAGAATGGAAAACCAGCAGAAAAGGCCAGTGTCCATAACAGAACCAGATGGGGAATGGGGCCAGACAACCTCCTATAAGAGTTAGTAAAAGTGTTAGAAAACCTACACCAGTTGAACCCAAGATTAAAATAGAGGGTCTCCTAGGTAAGTATATGGATAAGCAGTAATAATTACAAAAACAGGAAGTAACAACATGGCTAGGTATAAAACATTTATTAAACATACAATCTAAAAAGTAAGCACTTTTACGTCCTGAGATAGACGCTTCATCAGACTTCAATGGAAAATAAATTAAACTCCAAATTAATATAATAAAACTAAAAAACATCAATCATTCAAATAGAATGAACAAATAGGCTTACATATCCAATTAAGGATTAAAATACCTATAAAGTCTGAAAAAGACATCACAGAAATATCATAAGTATACATAAATGTAATGTCAGAACATACAAAACCTAAAAGCATGCACAGAAGTAAAAAAAAAAAAAAAACCCAGATATAATAAATTATAAATTCACATATTAATTGTGGAACCCCCTATCTAAAAGATATAAAAATAAATACCAAAAATCCAACAGATGGCAGTGTGATACTATAAAGTCAAGCATTCACACAAAATTCACTGAAAAAAAAGATTACCATAAAATGAAAATGACTACAAAATAATGAAGAAAAAAAAAACAATTAATAAAATATTAAATATAATGATGAAAATCGTTAAATAGAAAATGAATGCTTAAGTGGTCTATCAACTAAAAACGGATTAAGAGATATTTTATTGTTCAAAACAAATGATTTATCTGCTTGGAGCCTAATGATCCATTTTATTTCAGACCTCTCTGCAATATTCTTGATGTCACCTAATCTAGGGGTCCTAAAAACAAGTTAAGTACTAAAAAAGAAAATGTATGTGCTAATCCCATACTATGGACCTGTCTAGCTAGAGCACTATTCTCATCTGCTTTACTGATAGCATAAAGGTGTTACCTTACTTGTTCACGTAACATCCGATTAGTTTTGCACACATAAAAAGCCAGGCAACATGTACAAACAGGAAGATTAACTAAGTCTCTAGTCCTGCAATCAGCATAGTATGAAAATTCTTAGACCCTCCCAGTAGTAGGGTGAACAAATCTATTGTGATTGGCCATGTAGGAACAAAAATTAGAGCACCTACAGTCAAAAGTACCTTTCCTTTGAGATTTTTCCTTAGGTACTCTCTCCTTCTCATAGCATAACAATCACTTTAGAGACTTATAATTCTAGTAAGCAAAGCTGGGTGTCTCTCCTACCTTCTCATCTGCTGTCAGTATCTTCCAATTTTTACAGATTACTTCATGGATAGCTGTGTTGTTCGAAGTAAAAGGAATAGGTATTCTACATCTGTTACGATTCAAAGATCTATTGTTTTGGAGAACAGGTGTTTCTAATCACCTGTCTCTAAAGAATGGTTTGACTCTAGCTCGTCTAACACTATATATGCCATCTAACAATAGGTCACATTCCTCCCTTTTATAGCCTCTATTTAAAAAATCACTTTCCAACTCTTTGAGAACTATATCACAGGCACTTGCAGTACTTGTAAGCCTAGAGACCCTAAGTCCTTGCCCTTTCACTATGCTTCTATATATATGCAACGGGTGCATACTCTTGCCTATACAAATTGTTCTTCCTACATGTTTTTCTATGCATCTTAGTGGAAATAGTACCATTCTCTCTAATAATAGATGCATCTAAAAACTCTACAGTCTCTCTAGATTACTTCCCTGTAAAACGTAGAAAATTTGTGGTAGAATTAATGTACGTTACAAAACTATTCAATTCAATTCCATCTCTGTGCCACTTCACAGCAAAAAAATGTCAACACGCCTCTTATAAAAGGAAACGCAGGCTGAATACTCATGATTATTTAAAATGTAAATCATTTCCCACTGAGCCAGGACAATGTTTGCATAGGAGTTGGCACATGCCATGCCCATCAATATGCCTTTTTGTAAATAATATTAATTTCTATATAAAAACACATTGCTGTTCAAGATTAGTCCAATCAGCATACAATAAAGGGAAATTTTATCACAAGTCATTAGTACTAGACAAAAACTGTCTGACATATTCGATTCCACAATCATTCAGAATCAACGTAAAAAGGGATGTAACATCTAATGTAGCAAAAATATAATCAGAAACATAATTATCAGAAGAAACAGTATGATAACAACGCAAGGAAATGTTTAGTGTCTTTCTGAATCGCATTTGTATTTTCTAATATAAGTCTTAGCTGTTTCTCAATGAATATGGAAGTAGGTTCTGTGAGCCATCCTCTACTAGAGACAATAGGTGGATCTATGGGATCCTTGTGTATTTTAGGTAAGCCTCTGAAAGAAGGAACAATTGGGGTGTCTACTAAAAAATGCTTATACAAATTGAAATCTATTGCCCTACACATCAAACTATCATAAAAATCTGCATGAACACTCTTAATAAGCTTATCAAGTTGGTGACTAGTTAAAATGGCATATGCATCACTATCACTCAACATCTGTAACATTTTATCTTTGTATTTCTTCTTATCAATAACTACAGCTCTTCCCTTATCAGCAGGCTTAATAATAATGTCTTCAATCTTCTGCAAATTAAACAGAGCTGTATGTTCATCTTTTGTCAAATTGTGAAAAGCCTTACCTTGCTTCAAAATATCCATAAAATTTAACAAATCCTTTTCACAGGGTCTATCAAAAGCTTCAAGTAATGGATGTAGTGCAGGCACAAAGGCGCTGGGCTTCCTAAAACTAAAACTGAAACCATTCTCATTGCTGCCAAACATTAACTGTAACTTGACATTCCTGACAAATAATTTGACATCAACAATAAGACCTGAAATATCAGTCCGTATCGGGAGACTAAAAGAAAGGCCCTTCTGTAAAAAGAGATTGATCTACTTCACTTAAAACATAAATTGAAATGTTTTAAACTAAATGGAAATTGCTGGATTCCAGGGTACTTTCTGGTCCGGTCTCATTTCCATCTTGTCGATCGATGTTTTCCGTCTCTTCCTGCCTACACGGTTTGATCTCCGTTTCTATGGATGATGTCTGATAGGTAAAGGGAGTGCAGAGAAACCTGTTGACTGTTAAAGGTGGGAACATCTATGGTTTTCTTTCTAACATCCAAAGGAGGAACAGATATATTCAATGAAAGTGACGGCTGAGCTGATACAGTGCTATCTAAAATGTCACAAGATGAAGACATAGGTGCGCTACTGGTGGAAACTGAATCTTCTTGATGTACTCTTATAGGTTCCCTCGGCCAAGAGAAAACCTGTCCCTTAGTAAAATCATTATAGTCCCTTTCTAATTTTTTCTTTTGAAGGTGGAGTTTACTCTCAAGCGCCGTGATATTTGTCAGTTTTTCTAAAAATATAGTACATCTATCTGAAGATGACTGTGACGAAAGCTGTTGCTGGAGTTGTAAAATTTCTGCTGTTAAATTGTCTTCCATAGGCATATGATGCTCCACTAGTAGTTTCATATATGCATAACTTGTATCCATGTTAATACATTGCCACATAGCAAGTAAATCAGGGAATGAAGCTCCGTATGTTGGCATCTTGAGGACTCGAGTCCTATAGGAATAACTTTAAAACTCAAACAGGCTTCTAAACATTTACATTGCCACCGAGTGTTTTTACGTTTGACTCGGACAGTTTCAATTCGTCTCAATCTCAAAATCGTCCCATTGTCAAACAAAGCCTTATTATCATTGATTCTACCACCAACAGTGAAAGTTAACAGTTGATTACCTTCTGCTTGCAGTAACTGTTTAAGAGAGTCAACTCAGCTGCTTTGTTGTGTAAGGATAGGATTAATAGGCTAAAAATCCAATTCAAGTTCCACACCTTCTGCCATGTTCCACTCGATCCAAATAAAAAGTAATCAACTAAACAAAGACTGCGCCGAGGGATGAAGTACCTCTTCGTAAAACCTTTAATAATTCCAAAAACAAGAGGTAACAACACAGCTAGGTGTAAAACAGTTATTAAACATAAAATTTAAAAAGTGCTTTCACGTCCTGAGATAGACACTTCATCAGACTTCAATGGAAAATAAATTAAACTCCAGATTAATATTACAAAACTAAAAAAACGTCATCACTCATTCAAATAGAATCAGCAAATACGCTTACACATCCAATTAAGGACTAAAATACCTATAAAGTCTGAACAAGACATCACAGAAATATCATAAGTATACATAAGTATATACAAGTATAAATTTGGCATATACTTCTCAGAAGTACAGGCAAGCACGGAAGGGCTGTGGCTGACTAAGTTTGCGGATGACTGCAAACTGGGTGCTATAATAGAGTCTCCGGCCAACATGGAGATCCTCCAGAAGGGCCTAAATGAGACTGATGCATGGTGTCAAAGCCATGGTCTCAAGCTAAATGCAAAAAAATGTGTAGTAATCCCCTTTGGAAAAAACAGACTACCCGCAAACTACAACATAGGAGGTAATCCCCTGAAATCTGAAGAAGAAATAAGGGATCTAGGGACCCAAGTAGATAGTCAGCTTTCCTTTGATAACCATGTTGCCAAAGTGGTTAGAAAATCCTTCCATGTGACCCATCTGATCATGAAAGGGTTCGCATCAAGATCTAAGGATGTAATGCTGCCCCTCTACTCTTCCCTTATCAGACCCATTATTGAGTACAATGCACCAATTGGAATGTACCTGGCTAGACATCTCCAGCAGCTGGAGAGACCACTAAGGTACGTAACCAAGAGGATTACTGGCCTCAAACAGTTGCCCTATGCAGCACGATTGAAAAAGCTAAGACTGTTCTCTGTTGCATACCGCTTTCTCAGAGGCGATCTCTGTCTAACGTACAGAGCCATGTCCAACCCAGAATTGTTGAACATGCTCCATCTTAGCAAAACCAAATCTACTCGAGCTACACGCTCTAAGGATATAAACCTCAACACAACAGTAAATAGAACATGCTGGAGGGATAGATTCCCTTCACAGAGACTTCCCTTACTATGGAACAGGGTCCCGATCTACATAAGACAGAGCCCCTCACCATCACTCTTCAAGAGGAACCTTGATGAGTGGATGGGTAACAGAAAGTTCACACCGGGGATCACACCAACAGCACTACTAGATAGGGGCCAAGGGTACTACCGCACAACATGGCTGGGCTAATATATGCCTTCGGGCAGATAGCCCATTACCAACCTATGAACCTATAAATATAATGTCAGAACATACAAAACCTAAAAGCATGCATACAAGTAAAAAACAGATGCACTATAACAAATTCACATATTAATTGTGGAAACCCCTATCTAAAAGATATAAAAATAAAAAACAAAAATCTAGTAGATGGCAGTGTGATGTACTTTAAAGCCAGACATTCACACATAATCACTGAAAAAAGGTCAACATAAAATGAAACCAACCATAAAATGAGAAAACCAATGAATTAATAAAATATCAAATATGATGAAAATTATTAACTAAAAAATATTGACGCTTAAGCAGTCTATCAATTAAAAACGGCTTAAGAGATATTTTATCATTCAAACCAAATGATTTATCTGCTTGGACCCTAATGATCCATTTTCTCTCAGACCTCTCTGTAATATTCTTGATGTCACTTAACTTAGGGTTCCTAAAACCGGTATATGGATAAGCACTTAACTGACTTTCCTGCTGGCTAAGGATTTTAAATTTTTGAGACTGAGTGCTGGACAGGAGATTTATGCTGAACCACCTGTAAAATAAAAGAAGGAACTTTGAAACTGGAGATTTAACCTTGCATTCTAAATAAAGCTTAGAAAGTATGGGCTTCTTGGCTAGCAAAGAAGTTGACTCTGAAGTAGAAAAACTACTTAACTTTATTGCTGACAAAGTGGAAGCTTTGAAGGTAGGAGACACGTTGCTGACTTGACAAATACTTCTCACAAATGTGCATCCAAAGTGGTTTAAATTTATAATATAGTTATACAGAGAGCTAGTGATGAATGCTGACAAAATGAACATTTGTAAAAGCTGTGTCCATCATCAACCCACTTTTTCACATTCTTCTACATGGGAGCAGGGTGCAGTGTCAACCACTCTCTCTCTCACTTCAGTGCCAGTCTCCTCCTTTGATTATCATGCCTGCCTGTTGCAAGCCTTGTCTCATGCAATCCATTCACCTCTTGGCTGAATGTCCTCATTTCTCCTGCCTTCCTCCTCTCCCAAATCATCATCAAATGTGATCAAATCATCATAATCTGAGTAACCTGACCTTGTCTGCAGCTGGGGCTACAAAGGCTTCTGCTCTGATCATTTCTTCATCTTTTCCACAGTCTATATCTAACACCCACCTCAAGCATCTCCTCTCCATCACCACAGGCTTCCTCAACTGCTCGGACATCACTGCCCAGGTTTGTGTGCCATATAGAAGAAACTGTCACAGTAGTTTTTCTGTACACTTTACTTTTCAGCTTCTCTGGCATTCTTCTGTCTTACGTTGCCTGGTTGAAGCTCCTCTGATTCTAGCTATGACCTACTCATTCACGCTTCCCTTCCCCTAAACCACCCTTCCTAGACATTCAAAGATGTTAGCCAGCTCCACTATTTCCCCTTTTACCTTAGTTTTGAAATTCTTCTGATTTCCCAAGCTTGCTGCCATGAAAAATGCTTTTTTTTTTTTTTTACTCAGTTTCATCTCAAGTGCCTTCATCTTTGCTTTCCAGTCTCCTATAATTTATTAAAGTTCCTGTTCAGATCTGCTTGTAGTGCCACATCATCTGCATGCAGCACCTTTGCCTCCTTCAACCTGTTTGCTAATGTAATCCATCACTAGTATGAACAGCAGTGGATTCAGAGCTGAACTCTACTGCACAAATCCTCCCACTGGGAACTCCACAGCGAGTCCAAAGACTGTTTGGACTTGTGACACGGTCCTTGTACACAGCCAGCTTAATTCTACCAATGCTTAAAGGATTTTGCATCATCACAAGGCTGCTAAAAAAAAAAAAAAGTCAGCTTTCTTGGGACCTTGTCATTTTCTAGGAATGCCTAGTAGAAACTCTTTACATCTTTCAAGCTTCTTCTCCACTATCTGTCTCACTGCAAACAATGAATTCAGATGTGCTGCATCCTGATCTGAATCCAAACTGCTTATCTCAGATCTTTTTTCTAGTATCCTGTGTATTAATTTATCAATCACTCTCTCTGGTGCTTTCATGTACTGTAACATGAGTTTGATACCTCTGTACTGTCCCTAGTTGTAAATGCCCCTTTTGTTCTTGAACACTGCTATTAGAATGCTTTTTTCCGGTCATCTGAAATGCTTTTTCCTTCATACCACAAAGGGTATCCTCAGAAGCCATTTCTCCCTAACTTACCCAACATCTATTTCATACATGCTGTGATGCTGTACAAACCTGATGCCCTCCCTGACTTAATTTTCCTTAGTGCTATATTTTTTACTTTGTAGCCTGTGCAAGGGACAATCCAGCTTTTGCATGGATTTCTTCATTTAGAAGCTGCTGTAAGTACTCCTACCACCTGCCCTTAATATATCTGAACTGGTGAGCAAATGTTTGCTGGCATCCCTTATGAAGGGTGTCTGATGATGATTTTCCTTATTTTTCTGTCTTTGTCTTGCAACCTGAAAGAGCTTCTTTGTGCCATCTGCCAATTCACTTTCCAGAAGAGTTTCTCTGATGTCTAGTTCTCTGCCACTGCTCTCTTAGCCTCTGTTATCCAACTAGTATTCCTTCTTAGCCTGGTTCACTTTTCTATCTCCCACTTCTTGTTCTCCTCCTTTCTTTTGATAATTTCCTAAACATCTGCATTCCACCACCAGCTTTCTTTATGCACTTTATTTCGGGTCTATATTATAATTTCGAAAGCTGACAATGTCGAATTTGACATTGTCCGCACGAGAATATCGAATGCTCAGAATCTCGAGCGTGTAAATGGAAATCTTCGTAAGGGGAGATTTCCATTTACTGCAATATAGTGCGGTCTCGGAGTTGGTATATTTAAGTAGCGGGGGGTGCAGCCACCCACATGGGAGGTGCAGGGGGGATTGCTCCCCTGCTTAAACCCATTAGGGTACTTTTTTTTGTCTTTTTATAAGGTCGATGTTTGAAGACATCGACCATATGTTGTTCGATGTTTTCAAACGTCGATATTATAATACAGACCCCTTATTTCCATACCTGTTTAGCTGCATATCCATGAACTTGCTATGTCTTTTACCCAAGTAAATATAATAAGCTTGGCACACACAGTTAAACTCAATATGTATAAAAATTGACTATCCCAACATCTTCTGCATGTCGACACTTAGTATGAAACAATTCTTGACAGTAAACTGAAGAACAGGAAACACCTCTTTGTCCTAAACTACCTTCCTCATATGTGCTAACCCTAACCCCAACCCTACACATATTATGAACATGCCTTTCCCTAACAGTACCCACTATGCCAGACACTTGGACATATCTCATAAATTATACACATGCAGAAAATGCTCTCCCTTATCTAGCCCTTACTCTAAATCCTAACCAGCAAACGCACTTCCACATACACTCCTACTCCACCTATCATCATTAAATACATTGCGTCTTTCGGCTTTTCCCAGTTAGGGGTCACCACAGCGGAACTCCAGTCCGCTAATGATTGGCAGTAGATTTTTTACATGCCGAGTTTGCCAGCTCTGACGCACAACCTTCAACAAAGGTACGCCCATTCAAGCATGTTTCCCCACAGAAGACGCTCTAGCTGAGAACTGAACGGCACAATGTGTTGCTGTGAGGCAACAATGCTACCGTATCACCACCACCGCAGTACAAAATGTTTGTCTCTTTCAGCTTTTCCCGGTTAGGGGTCGCCACAGCGGAACTCTGGTCCACTAATGATTGATAGTGGATTTTTACGTACCGGGTTACCAGCCCTGGCACACAACCTTCAATGAAGGCATGCCCCATTCATGTATGCCTCCACACAGAAGACGCTCTAGCTGGGAATCGAACGGGACAACGTCTTGCTATGATGCGACAATGCTACCGCAGCACCACCACCGCAGTCTATCATCATTAAATACATACATCTCACACATACACAGCATTTGACATTCTGAAGTCTGATCAGCTCAGCACTCAAAAAAGTGCCACTGATATAAAAACGACAACAAAAAAACTTAGCAGAACACTGTCAGTGAAGCAACTAGTAAAAAATGTCAACTTATCTTGCTGTGGGAGTTTCTTCTTGCACTTAAAGCAATGAAAATCTTGTTTCTCCCTCTATCATTGGGCACAACAAACCATCTCAACACACAACCAGAAATCCAGAAAATACTGAAAAACTTTACAAGCAACCACACAGCAATGCTTACCAAGTTAAAACAGACGGGGGAAAAAAAACACCAACAGATTTAAGGAGATGGAAAAGGAGTAGAAGAAAAAAACATACAAATAAAAGAAAAAAAAAGAATAAAAAACAAAACTTATGTACTCACCATAACAATGCATTTGTGCTGTCTGTTTTTGCCTTCCTCAGTGAGCCATCTGGCCAAAGTTACTTTTAAGAATGACTTGCCCAACTTGGCTTTACAAATAGCTGGTCTGATTTTCTGAAAACATTTGTTCTGTTGAGACAGAATCTAAGCTGTCTATGAACATCCAACAGGTGCAACATGTAGCCTCAATTGTTGGAAAATTTTGAAAAGAAAACAGAAAGATTACTGAACTGATATAGAGCTAATTTTAAAGTCACCTTAGGTAGAAAAAAAGAATTAGTACAGAGAGACACCCTGTTCTTGTGAAACATCAGATATGGTGGCTTATTAGAGAGAAAGCCTGGAGTCCTGATAACCACCTAGCTGATGTGATCGCAACCAGAAAAACAGTTTCCCACGACAAAAAATTCAAGTTCAAGTCCACCTTGCTGGTTCAAATGGGGGCTGGGTCAGGGCTTGAAGTATTGTCCAGTTTCATGGAGAAGCAGGATCTTTAAAGAGGGGCTGCAGTAAAAAGGCATTTTTGAGAAAGATTTTATATAATCTAGACGATGCCAGGAACAAATGGTTCTCTCTTGCATGAAAATCTGAAATAGCTGCAAGTTGGATCTTTACGGTAGAACAAATTCAACTGTTGAATACTGAAGCAAGAAAGCCTAGAACACCTGGAAAAGGTGTTAAAAAAGGATCTTATAGCCTCTGAAATGCACAAAGGGAAAGTTATTTCTATTTACTCTTATACACCTTCCTAGTAGAATCTTTCTGAGAAGATATGAGGATGTGTTGGACCTGGGAAGAAAGCCTGGACTGTATAGCCATTATTGGAAGTGGTGAAACCATGTGGTCAATCTGAGGGTTCGGATGTCCCTGATGGATGAGACAAGAGATGCTGGGTTGGATCCAACACCCAATGTAGGTATACTAGATGAGGCCACAGGAAGGAAACCCATACTTGCCAAGATCAGAATGAGACAATAAGGATTACTTTGCTCTTCCAGTGAAATGCTTTCTTAAGAAATTTGGGAAACAGAGGTAGAGGAGGAAATGCTTATAGAAACCCAGGGGACCAATCATGAATTAGAGAATCTCTTGGTGACGCCCTCTCTGGGGGTATCAGGACAAAATACCTGCTGCACTTGGAGTTAACAGGGGAAACAAAGACTGCAGCACAGCTGGCCCCATTGATGAAAAATTGTTTTTGCCACTACAGGACTGACAGACCACTCTTAAGAGTGTACGCCAGACCTACTCACTTTGTCGGCTAGCACACTGGACTTCTCCAAGGTATGGATTGCCAAAAGGAAGTGTTCAGAAGGAGATCACCCACCACTAAACTCTTAAAGCCTCTTGACATAGTGGATAGGATCTGGTTACCCCCTGCTTGTTGACATACCAGACCAACATATTGTGTTGTCTGAAAGGCAATCATCCCTGAAGGGACAGCATCTTGAAACACCTGCAAGTCTAACAGGACTGTCCTCATTTCCAGGACATTGATGTGAAGACTGACCTCCAATTCAGACCAAGTACCTTAGACTGTCCTTCCCATGTAATATCCCCCCACTGTAGTTGGGAGGTGTCTATAGTTACTGTGGCTGTGGGTAGTGGAAGAATAAAAAGGCAGCCCTGAGAAACTTCTTTTGCAGTGATTCACTGGGCTGTGTGTTCCCTGCAAATTTTTGTAATCCTTATCAGTGTGGACAGGAGAAGTCATCTTATTGACCACTACACTACAAGCATCTATTGCAGTGCCCTCACATAATACCTTGTTGAAGGTACTAGCATTATGGATGCTGACTCAAGGGGTTGCAATACCAACAGTGCTGACAGGGAAGGAAGACAGAGGATGTAGGATGCTGAACTCTCTAAAGTGTTTATTCTTATCTGTGGTAAACTTGTGATCTGCATCACCATATCCACACAAGCACTAGTAAACTCCAGGACTTGAGTGGGGGGGGGGCTCTGAGACTTGGCATAGTTCACTGGGATGCCCAAAGACATAGCTGGAGCAAGTAGTCCCTGACATGAATGAGTTAAGACTTAGGAGCAGAGAGGAGCTAGTCGTCAAGATATGGAAATACCCAGAATCCCAGGAGTCTCAAGTGAGCTGCAACAACTGCTATGCACTTGGTGAACTCCCTGGGGCTGTACAAAGAGCAGGGCCTTGAACTGGTGATGACTGTCTTCCAGACGGAAGCATAAATATATCCTGCTTGCCTTCTATTTTTAATCTGATAGCGTGCATCCTTGAGGTCTACCAAGCACATACAGCCATCTTTGTGCAACAGCAGTAGAATGGGTTGAATCACAACCATTTGGAACTTCGAGCATCTGATGAACTGATTAAAACTGCTGAGATCCGATATACGTCTCAGGTCCTCATTTTTCCTTTGGAACCACAAAGAACCTAGAGTAAGTTCCAAATCCTTGCTGGTCTGCTGGGAGGACAATTTTGATGACCCTCTTGGCCAACAGTTTTTCTATCTCCATTGCTGCTGCTTTTCTGACTGGGTGGAACTGGGCTTCTCAGAGAAAGGATGTCTGAAGCCCTGGTTTTGTGTTTTGTGGGCTTTCTCTGCCACACGGACGATGTCTACTATTAGAGCTCCCCCTTCTGCTGTGGGTGGGGGGGAACCTGTCCCCATAGGGGTCCTAGGTAAAGAAACATATCCCTACAGCAGATAATTTCTTTCCATCTTGTTCACTCCTAGATGAGGTTTCCTTCACCTTGGGGCTGAATAAAATGGATCCATCAAAAGGAACACTGATAAATGATGACATGAAAGGCTCCACAAAATCAAATGTGCACCAAGGAGTGCCATCTCACAGCAGTTCCTGAACCTGAGGCTCTTGAAACTCCCTCCAAGGCATGAGAAATCAGTTTATAGAGGCAATTGCCAAGCACTGTAGGATGGCCAGTTGGGAAGAAACAGTCTTCTTGTCCTCCACAGACATGGACCCCAAAGGGGATTGGAAAACTCCTTGATCAAGTCCCTCTGAAATTTCGTAAATTGTGCCAAATAGTTCAGCGACTTGATAAAGAAGTCACTGAGGCATAAATACACTTCCCAAACCTGTCCAACACCCTGGACTCTCTGTTTAGGGGTTGGACACAAATATCTGATGTTATGTAGTTCAATCTCGCCGACATTCTTACCCTTGGGTTCAGAGCAAAACCTCGGCTCCGACTCGGCCATACTCTAGCTCGAAGTCTTCAACTGGCTCGTGGTTAAGAGGTATCCCATGCTGCAACGCGCCTATGCCCGATCTCGTTTGCCGCTCATATAGCTCGGACGTGGTCTCGCTCTTGGCTGTGGCCAAGTATAATTTTTTGATTTATTTCTCAATAATGTAGCTCCAAAAGCTATTTTCATAGCTGGTGTGTGTATTGCTTCTGCTAGTTGTGTGGCCTGTTCTGTTGGCCCTTTTTTCTTGGTATCCCTTTCCTTTTTTGGTGTCTACGGGCTAGGCCCATTTCAGTTAGAGGACCTAATCCTCCTCTGTATTTTTGTAGTATACCTGTTAGCTGGTTTTGTTGTGTGCCTGTTCTGGTGTTTTTTTTTCCCCTGCTTATTCCCTGGGCAAGGCCCGTTTAACTTAGAGGACCTAGTCCTCCCTGTGGTTATCCTGCGGTCTCTAGGCCATTTTCAGTTAGAGGCTCTAGTTTCCCACGCTCTATCATTGGTTAGTTTTGGTGAAGGTGTCCCTACCGTTTTACCCTGTGTGTGTTTTTTTCTGTCAGCATGTCCAAGGAGTCTAAGGAGCACAGGTCTTCGGGCTTTAAAAAGTGTGTGAAATGTAATAATAAGATGTCACTGACTGATGGGCACTCAGTGTGGTTGTATTGCTTGGGGACTATTCATCTCCAAGAATCCTGCTTGTTTTGCCATGCTTTCAGTCCCCGTGTGCTGCAAGAGAGGAAGAACAAGCTTATTTTAAAAGGAATGCTGAAACTTTCCTTTGAAGAAGACTTGGAGAGGTCTTCTAGTTCAAGATCCTCTCCTTCAAAACTGGACAAAAAACAGACAAAAAATCCTCAAAGAAACGCTCTCCAGCTCCGTCAGGTTCCTCTGAGCTGCCAGAGAAAATCACCAGAACTATAGTTGCTTCTTCGGCTCCACTGGCTTTGGGGCCAACAGAAGGCAGCACATCTATTATGTCAACACTGGCTCCCAGTCTCTTGGAGCTGGTGACAGATTTTCCAGTTCGGAGCCGGTCTCCAGTTTTTCAACCTGTTTCTCCAACTCACAGGTCTCCCTCTGCAGTGAGATCCAGATCCCCGACCATATCCTCTAGGTTCTCTAGGACCCTTTCCGATGTCAATGTCAACAGAGTGGTGAAGAAACTGCTCCAGTCATTGGTGCTGGCTAAATTGCTTTCGGCTCCGGAGCCCATCATCCCTTCATCTTTGGTTGTTCTTCCTTCAAGCCTTTCTTCGGAGCCAGAGCTGTCGGTTCCGTCGGACGCTGTGAGGTCGGTTCCAGTAGCCCCTTCTGGTATCTCAGCTCTGATCTCCTCTCCGACCCCGTCGGCGCCGTCCACGGGGTCCAGGATTCACAGTTCACCAGTTCGACCAGAGAGGGAGGTCTCGGATTAATCTTCTTCGGCTCCTAGCTTTCCTCTCGTTGCTTCGGCTTGGGTGAGCATAGGCCTGACATCGGCTTCGGTCCTCATCTCCTTAGCCCCAAGGACTACTACCGTATCTTCCACGGTTAGTCAACCTTCGGAGCCCGGGGGGATCAGCTTTCGAGGTCATGAGGAGTGTGCTGGCCAGATCCTCAGCTGCATCTTACAGCACCGACACTCTTCCCCCTCCAGCACTGATATCAGTCTCAGATCACCCTCTATCCAGGGACAGCAGAGACCCAAGGCCTCAGGATACCTCCGTGAGTGGTTGCCAACTTTCTGAGGCCTCCCCAGAGTTTTTACCTGAGGAGCCCCCCAGAAAGAGTGTGTGCAAGAGGAAGCACATTGACTCAAGACGAGTCTCTCATGTCTGACATCGACCTTGAGGAGTCAGAGACAGAGAGGCGACTGGCCCTCCAAAGCCCCTTCTGAGGAGGTGTCGGTGTTCCTGAAGGCCTTTGGGTCTCAATCCTCTGCATCTTGGGTTTCTCCCCCGTTCGACGAGTTCCTGGACCTTGTTTGTCGAAAGGTGTGGGAAACTCCAGACACTGTGGACCCGGTCCCTAGGAGACCCAACAAGTTTTTGTCCGCTCTCACTGGCAGAGAATTTCTTACGAAAGGCGTTCTAGTAGATGCCATGGTGGTGGTAGCAGCCACCAAGAAGGAACTTGCAGAAACTTCATCTACCATCCATCCTCCTAACAAGGAGTCTAGGGCTATGGACAGACAGGTATGGGAAGCGTGTGTTCTCTTCAGTGGCCTTTACACTGCGGTCGCTTAACTATTTGTCGCATTTTACACGGCTCCAGAGAGATCTCCTAAAAGAGCTGGGAGATTCTCTACAGGGTAACTTTTCTGATGCTGTGGCTCAGAAGATCAATGCTCAGATGTCTACCCTAAATTCTATTACCAACTCCTCTATGAGGCTGATCTCTTACGCAGCTGATGGAGCAAGCAGAGCTGCGGGTTCTGGAGTCTCTCTTAGGAGACACTCCTGGATGCACCTGTGCAACTTTGCTGAGGCTTTCAAGTCTACTTTCACCAACGCCCCCTTTGACGGTTCATCCTTATTTGGAACCAAGGTGAAGGACACTCTCACTAGGTGCGAGCAGGAAGGAAAAACCCTGTCTGATGTGGGAGTCCGTTTTTCCATGTCTTCTAGACCTTACCCCAAGGGCCAGAAGGGTGGAAAAATGTGGTTCAGAAAGTTGCAGAGGTTTTTTCATAATGCACAGAGTGATTCCCCCTCCAGAGGCAGAGGAGGGGGTAGAAATTCAGGTTGACACCACCCTAGAGGCAGAGCAGGCCCGCGTAACCAGGGAGACCATGATTCCTTTCGTGGTTCTCCCTACCAGCGCTCCTGAGGGGGAGGTTCGACTGTGCGTCTCTGGAGCCAGTTGGGGGTCGCATTTCTCTATACCCAGAAGTCTGGCGAGACATCACCCGAGACGAGTGGGTATTAGAGATAGTTTCTAGACGTCATCATATTCCCCTTCTTTCTTATCCCCCTCCAAACAAAAGAATCCCAGATGTTCCACCCAGTCAAAGGGAGTCCACAACTTTAGAAGTACAAAAGTTGCTGTCAAAGGGAGCCATCCAGCCTGTCCCCTCAGACCAAGTAGGATTAGGGACTTACTCCAGATTCTTTTTGGTGCCGAAAAGAATAGGTGACCTGAGACCCATCTTGGATCTCAGCCGTTTGAATGTTCATGTAGAGAAGTCCAAGTTCCGCATGGTCACATTACAGTCAATTTTCCCGTTATTAGGGAAAGATGTGTGGATGTGCTCCATTGACCTCAAGGATGCTTACTACAATATCAAGATGGACAGGGCATCCAGAAGTCACTTACATTTCCGGCTGGGAGCCAGTCATTTTTAGTTTTGTCCCCTGCCTTTTGGTCTCACCACAGCCCCCAGGGTGTTCACCAAATGCATGGCAGTGGTAACGGCTCACTTGAGACGTCAGGGATTCCAAATGTTTCCGTACCTGGACGACTGGCTCCTGTCTGCCACCACCAGGCATCTACAGCTACATACCAGGGACGCCACTATTGCACTGTGCAAAAGTCTGGGAATTACTCTGAATTGGGAAAAGTCTGCCTTGTTGCCCACACAGTGTGTTACCTTTATCGGCGCCGAATTAGACACGGTGCTCATGAGGACCTTCCTACCAGGAGAGAGAATTCAGGTTTTACAGCAGCAAGTCTACGCTTTGCTACCATTGAAGAAGGTCAAGGCAAAAGTGGTCCTCAAGTTACTAGGGACCATGGCTGCCAAGATTATGCTAGTTCCTCTTGCGAGACTACACGAGGCTTCTTCAGTGACTACTTTTTGCCCAATTGCCTCTACAGCATCTCCCGCTCTCCTATCTTATTCTGATTACAGACAAGTGCAAGCAGGATCTGCGCTGGTGGCTTCAGACCAGCAATCTCAACGCGGGCATGCCTTTCGTTCTTCCTTCTCCAGTTGCCATGGTGACCATGGATGCCTCCCAGATCCCGTGGGGGGGCATTATCTTGGCAGGACAGTCCAAGGCATGTGGCAAGAGCACAAGACCCATATGCATATCAATGTCTTGGAGATGAGAGCGGTGCTATTAGCGTTGCAAGCACTTAAGGGCTTTCTTCCTCATGGGACAATTACAATCCACTAAGACAACATGTCAGTGGTATGGTATCTGTACAAACAGGGAGGAACCAGGTCGTATACCCTTTGCAGAGAGGTACTTTGAGTGTGGCAGTGGGCAGTATCTTCCCGACTCTTTCTGGTGGCAACGCACATACCGGGGAAGTCCAACGTGATTGCCGACAGGCTGAGCAGAGCTATTCTGATGCCTCACAAGTGGTCCCTGAATGAACAAGTGGCGGAGCGGATTTTCCACAGATGGGGTCAGCCTTGCTGCAATCTATTTGAAAGCCCCCTCAATGCCAAATGCAGCAGCTACTTCACCCTTATCCCCCTAAATGGGGATGCACCCAGAGATGGTCTAGTTCACAATTGGCCCGCCAGTCTTCTCTATGCCTTTCTGTCAGTCCCACTGATAACTAAGGTTATTCAGAAAGCACAATCCTTGGGAAGCAAGATGATACTGATTGCACCACACTGGCCTCATCAGATTTGGTTTCCTTTTCTCCACCCTTATCTAATGGACGATCCGTGGATTCTGGACCCAGAGCCAGATCTGCTGACTCAAATGTCAGGGCAGTTACAACCCTCCATTCAGACCCTCAAGTTGACAGCATGGCTGCTCCAATTTCATCCCTAGTCAGGCTTCATGATTTTTCCCCGGAGGTGGTTCATATTCTGTCTTCTTCCCACAAGCCTTCTACTAGGAAGATTTATTCCAGTAAGAGGAAGAGATTCTCCACTTGGGCTCATGAAAGGCAGATTGATCCCTATACAGCTCCCATTTCATCAGTTTTAGAACTTCTTTCTCAACTGTTCAGCCAGGGATCGGCTGCGGCAACTATCAAAGTGCAGTTGGCAGCCATTTCTACTTTTCATGTTGCTAATGAACCCAATCTAATGGCGCACAGACTTTGTAGGGCTTTTCAGAAAGGGACTATGCTACTTCGACCTCCAGTCTTTGATCCTGCAATGCCATGGGACCTAAATTTTGTGTTATAGCTGCTTACCTCGCCTCCTTTTGAGCTCGCAGCAACTTGTGACATTAAATTTTTGTCTTGGAAGACAATACTTTTGATAGCCATCACTTCAGCTAGGCAGGTCTCTGAACTCCAAGCTTTATCAGTTCAGCCCCCTTACTTGGTATTTCACAATGAAAGGGTTTCTCTAACACCTAATCCTTCCTTTATGCCTAAGGTTGCTTCAGTTGTCAACCTCAACCAGTCCATTGAGCTGCCTGTATTTTTCCCTGAATTCTCTAACAGGGCAGAATTTAAGTTTCATCAGCTAGATGTTCACAGACAATTGCATTTCTATTTACATAGAACTAAAGATATTAGGAAATCAGATCAACTCTGTCTCTTTCTCAGACAATAGACTTGGGGCTCCAGTTTATAAAGTAACTCTGTCCAGATGGATTTCTAGTTGCATTTCCTTCATTTATACTTCAAATGGCAAGGAGTTACCCTTTAAAGTGAAGGCTCATTCTACACGATCGGTGTCTACCTCTACTGCTTTTCAGGCTAGGATGTCTATGGATGATATTTGTGCTGCAGCCACATGGGCATCGCTTCACGCCTTTATTAGTGACTACAAATTGCATCTGATATCTAGAGTCAGATCTTCCTTTGGTTCCACAGTTCTCAGGAGTATTGTCCAGTGAGCCACCCAAGGTTTAGGTGCTAGGGACGCTGCCCCAAGGGTAAGAATGTACTCGAGATTGGACTACATAACATCAAGAAGTTATGTACTGACCATAACGCTCGATGTATGAGGTCCATCCCGCCTCACATTCTTACTAACCGACCCACCTACCCCCTCCTGGAGGACCTAGAGGTTTAGTCTCAGTTTTCAGCACTCCTTTTTGATTAGTTGGGTTGGTTCTTCCTCTCAGCATGTTGGTGTGTGCATATGTGAGCTTGCAGCAAACAAGATGTGGGGATAGGTGCATTGCAGCATGAGATACTTCTTAACCATCAGCCAATTGAAGACTTCGAGCTAGAGTATGGCCGAGTCAGAGTAGAGGTTCAGCTCCGAACCCAAGGGTAAGAATGTGAGGCGAGATGGACTACATACATCGAACGTTATGGTGAGAACATAACTACTTGTTCAGCAGGTTCTTTCTTGGTTTCATGATGGCTGCTGCTACCACCACAGCATCTACTGAGAGACGCTTGATCCAACGAGTTTGATCCTTGAGCAAGACAAGGTGCTTATCTGGCCTTTTGTTAATAGGTTCCATTACATCCGGATCCTTCCAATCTCAGAGGGAGGCTAAGTCCACCATCTCTTCCACCAGGGGTACTACCAAGGATGTAGCTGAGCTGGCTCCAAAAACCTCGAGAAACACTGACCCCTCCTGGGAAGGGGGTTGAAAGACCAACCATCTTTCTGTCTCAAAAGTTTGAGTATCTCACTAAATGAGACATCCTCAAGGAGTGATCTGGGGGACCATTCCCCTTCATCAAAGTCAGTGTCTTTTGTCAAGGATTCCTTTGGGGAACTTAAGTGCATCCTTTTGCATGTATGCTTTTGAGAAAGCTCCTCAGTGGGATGGTCTGCAGAAGACTAAAGTATGAGTAGAGTTCTGATTAATGACGGTCTTCAGGCTAGAATGGGACAGCTGCCCCAAGGTGACAGGATGAAGAGACTTGGGGAACCAAAAAAGAAAGCTGTGGAGGGGGTGGATCCGAAGGGGGGTGGTGTATGCCTTGTCCATAGGGGTGGAAAATGCTCTCCCCACCACTTCAGAGGTAGAAGCCATGGGAGAAGCAAAGGCTGACCTGGCAGGAGCTGAAGACACCTGCCCAGGATAGCTCACAGCATCACCATGACCCTGCCTCTACATAGAAGTTGGAGCCGAGCTGTCCAATGGCAAGGCCCCAAGAGGAAAGAACAAGTCCTAATGCATCGGAGTTGACTCCAACCCTCCAGACCTGGGACCAGCACTGTGGCTCAGATTGCTCTGGCTCCAACAAGGCTAGCACCAACTGGATCAGAGATGTAGTCAGAGTCGACAAAGGATAGGCCTTTATATCAGACACACACTAACTCGGACCTCTCGGGTCTGATGGCTCCAAAACCACAGGTCTCATTGGAGTAGAAGTCAATGGCTAGGTCTGGGCTGGTGAGAGAGACAGCCAATAAACTCTAAACTGAATCTGGGCCCAGAGAAACTTCATCATCCTGTCCACATCTGCTTCAGTAAGGCACCTAGTTGACCTGAGGGATAAAAAGATTGACGGTGGACTTGAAACCCTTCAATGGGGTCTCTTGTAAGAAAGGATAATGAATCCTAGAAGGTATTGGCTCTTGAGTGAAACTAGAAGAGTGGCGGACTAGAGATTTAGATTTGGCTCTTACCAGATCAGAAGAAACAGAGAGACTCAATGGCTTGCACACTTTTGTAAGAAGGAAAATGATTGGGGGATTGCTTCCTAGACTATTTGCCTTTGGTAAATGCATGCCCCTTGGCCATCTTGGAAGATTTTCTAGAAGGGGGAGCTCCAGTTGTGGAAGGAAGCAGTCAAAGGCAGCAAATCCTTTCAACACCAGCTTGTTCTGGCACTCAGCCAGCATCATATGATCAAAACCTGCACAGATTTCACATTCTACCTTGATGTATGCTGATCCAAGACAACAGATGCATTCCTGGTGGGCATGAGTTGGGGATCTTACGCTGACAGAAAAAACATTTTTTAAAAATAGTAGGTTTGTTGGCCATACTGAAAAAGTACACTCAGAAAGAATGGCAGAAAAGAAGGAAGAAAAGTAGAACACCAACAAAGGTAAAACAGGGATCTATGGTACAAAAGAAGTACCCATAACAGGTAGCACTAGAAAGGCAAGGGTAAGACTTAAAAGAAATACAAGTAAGACACAAAGCCTGTAAGGGAGGAGTAGTAGTATAACAATAACCTTATTATATATATGTAGTGACAGACAGGAGAGGTAAGAAAAATAGGATTGCCTAAGTAAGCTATTCAAGATCACAAAAAACACCACTTTTCTGAAAAACTAACTCCCAAGCTACATCAGACCATAAGCAGCAAACGAGATTTCAGATAATTCAATCTAAAGAGGAAGATTATGGTAAGGAGAGGAGCTCAAGCTAAGAAGGCAAAGTCGAGAGAAGTCAGATCTGAGGTTAGATCCGAACCCCAGTGGTTGAGGAATGGACAAAAAAGACATCAGATCCAACAAATACCACAAAACAGAATCTAGGGGTTTGTAGATAAATCTAGAAGAGAAAGGGAAGTGTACTCACAGAATTAACAGAAATTTACTTTCTAAATGTAAAATGCAACCTAGGGTCATTTTGATATGCTCCATGATGTAGATGATCTCAGTGCATTACAAGACAGCAGGAGAGTCTAAGTATAACTGTATATGCAGAGCTGCCCTAACACGCACCAGCATTATTCCTCTTAGCAAGGAGGGACCTCCTCGGTGATCATCTCTGAAAAATGCTCGGCTATCCCATCTTCCTGAATTTATAAATTCTCTTCAGAAAAAAAAAATGAAGTGTCTGTGTGTGTCTAGGAAACAAAGAGCTCCATCGCTCTCTCTCCCCCTCCTCCCCTCCCGAGAATCTACTTAAAGTAACAAGAAGTTGAAACAGCTGGTTTAAGAAGCAGTCCAACACCACTTTTTGGAGCACATGAAGGTTAACTTTAACAGACTCACAATTCTTGTGAAAGACCAAACAGAGTTCCAATGGGATAACAACATATAGTTCAAAGATCCTGTGAATGAAGTGACAGCCATGAAGAACACCATTTTTCAAGACAATAATTTCAAAATACACAAACTACCCAATCTGAAAGGAGGACATGCAAGCCATCTAATCATGGAGCTCAAGTCCGAAGGAGCAGAAGAAGATTCTTCAAAGACTGGTGAAGATGAAGCATTTGCTTAACCAGCCACCACTAGGCAAAAATTATGTTGTAAAACCCCTTGAAATGTGTACCCAGATTGAGAAATAGCTAATATCCAAGTGAGACAGGTGACATAGCTAAGTCATCACCACCTGGAAATTGTATGAATGTAGCAGTACAGGACACCTCTCCAGCCAAATGCAGAATCAGAATTAGTATAATGAATGGAAGGGCTTCTATTGCATCAATCAGAGACAGTATCATAGGAACAAAGAATCTAAATATGAAGCGAGATCCTGTGGTCAAGCCAATTTTCTCTCCAGCTAAGAGGACTTGTGTTGGGATAGTTTCCAATACTGCCAGAAACCTGAAATATCATCAACATGGGTAGTCCATGAAGGAAAAAGAATAAGTCATGATCATTGTTTTCTGAATGTTGTCATTATATCCAGAATCCTGAAGGAAAAGTGGAAAGACACAGGAACTGCTTTTTCCCAAAGGCAGAACACGGGGAGGACTGCATTTTACCATATGGCACATTGTCAATCCCCAGGATCAGATTCAAGTCCACCAGTATTTTCACTTTCATGGGATGTGGACAGCTATCAAGGTGACATTGAGGTATCTGAACCACCACCACTCTGCAAAGGGATACACGATTGCACCTCACTGTGTTTGACATGCCACAACTGTGCAACAGATGCAACCAAATAGGCAGCATGGATGGATAATCTAGTCCTTTTTACCACCACATTTTGTAATGTACCAAACATAGTGGCTTTCTGACTGATGGAGGGGTTCTTGTCTCAGTTACACCTTCCACAGCTTTTAGATACAGACACCATCCAGATCTCCAATTCATCTGTGTGGAGCCTTTGGTCCTGGTGTCTCCACTTTCCCTAAATAATGAAGAAGCCAAGGTGAGCTCCCAGGCTCCAGCATTACAATTTTTTGACAGGTCGTTATGCAGGAAAAGAAGGTATACCTTGAAGCTGGTGAGAATCATCCACCATTCTACAGTCCTGTGACAACAAGGTGATACCATAAAAGATCCACAATGATTTGATGGCTGTGTAGCCACTTCACTGTGCACTGCACCACTCATATTCAAAGCCATGTGAAAAGCTATGTAAATCATAAGTACCATAATGTCCACCAGGGCATGAGCTTAGAGATTCTGATGTGTCCTCACCCGGATTTCCAGAGCTATGACTGCTTGGGTCTTCTCAAAGGGCAGGAAATGACAACTGCACAGTTCTATCCCCTGAAGGCAGTCCTCTGAAATAGGCTGAAGGAGAACTTTTCAAAGTTTATGAAGGCTCATCACCCCAGTGGTCTATAACCAAGGGTGCACTAAAGCCAGGAATGTTTTCAGGGAGTCCCCTAAATATAGCCACCAATAGCCAGGCATCAAGTAAAAAGAACGCATGAAGGTCCTTCTCCTACACAGCCTACATTACTAGGATAACCACCCTGGCAAACGCTCTGGATGTGGAGAAGATACCAAACAGCAGTACTTCATATTGAAAATTATGCCCATGCAACATGAACTGAATGTGCAGACATGAACACAGAAGAGTGCCCTTCAGTTCCAAAAACCTAGTAGCAACATGGTCATGACCCCATAAAGAATAGGGGTCCGATTGGAGAGATGAAATCACCACTGCTGGAATTAAATTCTTCTTCATGTCTTGGTGAGTACTTTCACACAGTGGACCCTATTTTTACAAAACCTCACCAAGATAACTCCGATATGTACATATAATGCATTTTATATAGGATATATATAATGGAGAAAGGCAGATAGAAATATATATATATATATATATATATATATATATATATATATATATATATATATATATATATATATATATATATAAGTGCCCAATCCTGGTGTACACACAGGTGCCACGAATGGAAATAAAAAAGGCAATGCAGAATCCTCAGGAGAATGAAACATTCCTACAACAAGGTTAGGCCACACTCAGGGGGAAGATACCCCCGTGCTGTAAAAGGTAGTAGTAAACTAATGAAACAGAAATACTGACAGGACAAAAAAAAAGAGCCCCAAGGACGACAAAGTAGATAAGAAATTTTGTATTGTTACTACTATGCAAGAAGCCCAGAATTTTCATGATAGAAGATATTTAAAAATACCAAGAGAAATTAAAAGAAAGAAAAATACTTGCAAGGGCCTTGTCAAAGGCTTCAAAGAAAAATTTGTATTCATTAATATAACAGATTTATGAAAATATTAGAGATGAAAAGAACTTTGAGCTATTTGGAAAATGAAATGACACAGAAGGTGAGAAAATATTAAGAACAAACTCCACAGATTTTTGAAAGGTATAAATAAAGGAACATGGACATGGGAAAGAGAGAAACAGAGTGATCTAGTATGGTGTAATATTTATGCAAAGGAGACAGCCAAGCTAATCAATACAAAAAAGTAACTCCCAAAGACATATGAAAAGTAATACAGGCAAAGGCATTCTGATAAGGAACTTTTCACAATGTAAAAAATAAGAAAACAAAGGGAGAATGTAGAAAAGGGGATTATTAAGGCAGAACTAACAGAAATTGAAGTTATGGATTATCTGCAAAGTGAAGGATTTAGTGTGGAGAATCCAACACATGCAATGTTGCAGCATGAAGGAATTACAGGTCCCATGATTAAAGAGCAACAGGTGGAGCAGGAGGCATCTGAACAACATGATGATGCTCCGGAGTCTTCTGCAGCAGACTGGTATGAAAGACCAGTTGAAGTTGCACGGCAAGGAAAGGAGCAGGAAACAGTGGCAACTCCTGTGCAGGTAATGCTGCAGACTGATAGGCCAAAGGGTTCCCATCTGAAGAAGCAGCATAAGAACATGCTGGAGGGATAGATTCCTGTCCCAGAGACTTCCCAGGCTCTGAAACAGGCTACCCATTCATGTCAAGCAAAGCTCCTCATTACGTGGGGGCAAAGGAAAATAATTTTCTTGGGTGGTGAAAGCCTGGGAACCTCGTTTGGTTAGGCTTGTATATGCCCTAGGCCCAACAGCCTAGTACACACCTAGGAACCTATGAAGTAGAGTGCATATGAACAGGATATGTCACAGAAAGAGTTTCTGGAATTTTCTGTAGGTTATTCACAGGAAACGGAGAGCAAAGATGATGCTCTTAATTCAGAAGAAAATGTTTTAAGAAAAGACCTGCTTGATTTAATAGAGATAGACACACATATTAAATAAATTACAGAAAGTAAGAAATACTCAAAATGTTAGAACACTGATAAAACAGATGGCCACAGAAATTAGGACTGTTAAGAGATATTTGCACAATATAATAGAAATAAATAGAATATATTATTGCATAGCTAAGCTAAAATGTCTAGTTATGATATAAGTTATAAGTTAGGACACACTGCCTGGCAGGTAGAGTATGTGTCCTAACTTATACCCCATTTGTGAATAGTATTAAGGATATAATAACTAGACATTGGGATATAGTGACAGCGTCTGATTCAAGTAGAGACAAGTTGGGTCAGTACCCGATGATAGTTTACAAGACTGCACCCAATATAAAGAAATTATTAGAAAAAGTAGGAAGCCATGAATTTACTAACAAAGATGAATGGGTATTAACTAAGAGATGTGGGAGATGCAGACAATGTAAATATATTAACAATCAATCTTACATAGTATTAGAAGATGTGAATTGTACGAAAATTAGAAGTAGGGGTGGTAACTGCAACACTAAACAGGTTGTTTATCTTGCGAAATGTAAAGAATGCCCCGCATTCTATATAGGGAAAACAGAGAGACAATTGAGGAAGCGTATATATGAACATTATTATAGGATAAAAATTAAAGACCTCAATAATGCCCTATATAGACACATCAGTAAATTAGGTGTACAGCACACATTCATGTTTTCCATAATTGATCAGGAATATTTTAATCCCTTGGGCGGTGACTGGAAAACAAGACTGGCTTGTAGGGAAAGCAAGTGGCAAATATTAGTAGATGCCACCAGAACTCCAGGACTCAATGATTTTATAAGTATCAAACCATTCTTAAACACATAACATACTATTACAACTACATTATATTAATTAATAATTATTAATGATTATTATTATTATTTATTAAATAATTTATTATTTTTATCAATGGTATTATTTATGGATATTCATTATTTGCATTCATTAGGTATGTTTAAAATACATACATCGAATTTTGAAGTAGATCGTATATAGCTTAGATCATATTCAGTCAGGTTTTACATACATATATATATAACACTTTTTATAACACTTTTATAAACATTTTTTACACATCTTTTATATATATTATTTATTTTATATGATGTGTTTAGATTTAAAGAAAAGTCTATGGTTATGCTATTTATGGATAGATTGTATTTTTTAGCATAAAGCTTTACAGTTTTGCACTCAAGAATTTATTCATTTTAAAGAGTACAGTATCTTTAAGAATTTTAAAAGTTTTGGCGCCATAATCTGTTTATATTACACAGCCTGTGCTGGTGTTAGTTGTTCTGATGAAGTCTGCAATCGGCAGATGAAAGCGCTTAACAATTGTGGTGTACATATTTAGTGGATGCTGGTCTTTTGTGGTGTTTCGTTGTTCTGTGTACAATAAACGGACTTGCTGTGGATGCTGCGTCTACCTTTATTACCTTCTACCAGACCATAGTCGGGATTTTGTGTGTGAGTTGTTTTTTTCACTTTGTTGAATTACAGTAACCCTGAAACAATGGCAATCCACTTTGTAGTTAAGCCATTACAAAAAGCAAATTATTATCCCAGGGATAAATTTTCCACGGTGATTCTCTGTCACTGCTTCTGTTTGGTCTTGCTCTTAACCCATTAAGGCGTTTGCTTAACAGATTACAACATGGTTACAATTTCGCTCCCAGATACCAACCTTGTTTTAAGATACCTAATCTACTTTTTGTGGATAACTTAAAATTGTACAGTTCATCAGATAAGAAGTTATAAGAAGTTGAAAGCACAACTACAAATGGTTAAAACGTTCTCATATTATAAAAAAATGTTATTTGATCTTGATAAATGTACAAAAGCACCATTTACAGCAGGAAAGCTTTAGCACCAGGAAACTGTTAATCCGGGACATGAATGCGATATAAATAACTTGAGCAGGAGGGAGTGCATAAATATTTAGGAATAGATAAGGATCAGCAATAAAACATGAACAGATGATGATAAAACTGTAAAAAATACTTCAGAAGACAAACTAATACTAAAAACTGCATTGACATCTAGGAATAAAGTCCAAGCTATAAACCAGTTTGTTATTCTTGTTCCAAGTTACAGTTTTGGGGTGACTGACTATCCCCAAAAAGTATTGTACCATTTGGGCTACAAAACAAGAAAAAAAACTTTGTGCTTATCAAATGATATAAAAAAAAAAATCAGTGTATACCAAAATGTGTATTCTTTGTTTTGAAGGAGGTATGGCCCTCCTGGAAATTGATTACATATACAAATTTGCAATCATGGGACTGCCTACATATCTGCTGACCTTACCAGATATAAACATAGTAAAAAAGTGTTAAAACATGAGGAAAAGTCTAAGATGACATCCTTGCTCAGTTTAGCAAAAGTGTTTTAGTATGAAGTGGGAATGGCAATCAAACCAGAAGACAAAAATCAGACAGCAACTGAATGTACCAAAAACAAAAGAAAAAATATAAAGAAAATGATCAGATGAGAAGAAAACGAAATTGGAAAATCCATAAATACAGTGGCAAGTACAGAGATCTCCTGGAACAACCTCATGTTGACCAAGAGTTTAAGCAGGAATGGTTAATGAGAGGTGAACTGAAACCAAAGGATGAAAAGCTAACAGTGGCGATCCAGGATAATGGGTTACTTACACGTCTTTTTATAAAATCTACTGAACATGTGGGAGAAACAGACAAATGCTAGTTTTATAAATAAAATAAAATAAAAAAGAGCTGGAAACAGTTGCACATCTTGTTGCCGGATGTGATACACTCATGGCAGAGGGCCTGTATACTGAAAGGCATAATAATGTGGCAAGACTGTTGCACTGGGGACTGTGCGACATGAAGGTAGCTGAGAAGCAATGGAAACATGAACCACAAAACATTACAGAGAATGATGAAGCTTACATCACATGAAATCACCCATTACCAAAAGTTGAAAAAAATAGTTGCAAGAAAATCAGATATAGTCAACAACAAAAAAGACAAAAGTTGCACTGATCACTGAAATATCTACATCCAGTGATTACAATCTCTTATGTATAGAGAAACACAAAGTCATAAAATAACAGGATTTGCAAACAGAAACAAGAGCCATGTGGAAGAAAGATACCCAAGACAGTTCCAACAGAAGGAGCAAAAGCTCTAATAAAAAAAAGAATTTGCAGTCATTCTTAGATATGACACCAATACATGCAACTCTGTATGAATTGCAAAGAAGTCAATTCTGGGCACATTCCAGGTGCTGAGAAGAGCACTTTGGCTAAAATCGAAGACTGAAATAATATTAATTTCATGAATTTTAACCATACTCTGACTTAGGAATGGGGTCCATTCCCATCAAATAAATTAAACCAACAGAAAATATCAAGAACTTGATATATTAGAAGCATTAACTGATTTTCTGAACTTTAGGCTCGACTGTTCCCAAGCACAGTGGAGACTTGACTTATTTTCAGAGCTGTGAGGAAACAGATTGGTTCATCAATGTCACTCTTTCTGAAGAAAGACTCAAGTGAAACCAAGGGAGGCATATTCTACATATGGAGGAGGCACTGTGTAATGAATCTTTCTCTCTACCTCACAATGTATTTATCTGCTGGTGAAGACTTGGGTCCCTGGTACTGGTGTTTGTATAGCAACTAGATACTTGGAGATACAGGATATAAAGTACAGCAGGGTCTCTAATGGCAAGGTGGAAAAGGCATAGATCATCATTTAAGAGTCTATAAATATTGAAAAAGGGATAGAGCTTCTAGCACAGGGTCTTATAGCCCATAATCTTCTTGGTTAGGAAACATTTGGCTTCTCTAGCTGTTTTGTGTGTCAATTGTGGCAAATCATGAAGAAGCACTGTACAAAGATTGGTTTAATCAATACTAAACACGAGGAAATTATTACCTCATAAGGTCTAGATGATATACCTTTGGTTATCAAGTATTAGGAGTTTCTGACTACAGTAGCTACTTGATGACCAAATGAGGGGGAACTGTGAACCCAGGTCTCAAGACTGTTAATTAACAGGTACTGTTACTACTTAAGGCTGAGGGTAGGGGTTGTTTGCTAAATGCAATGGTACTACATTTTTTCTCGTTTAAGTTTTTTTTGTTTTTGAACACCTTTATTAAATTAGCACTTGAGACATAAGCACATGTACATTAATGAAAAAGGAAACAAACCACATTAGCGTTTTTTTCCATACGTTATATATTACATTTTCTTTATAACAGCTGTCATTCAGTCAAACATTCCAAAAATTGCTCAACTCCTGCCTAACCTAAAACATTATTCCTCCTCCCAAACTCTGATATACTGTGTCCTTTAGTGGACTGATTTAACTATCTATTCCAGAGAGTTTTGATAGAGTCCACAAACTTCTGGTCATATCCTATGTTGAAGGTACAGGTGATCCAGTTAATACAGGGGTAGGTGAAGTCTCCCAAAACACAATCATCAGGGGACAAGTAGCATGCTAAAAGTGGGCAGACTGTCTTCTTTAGGATGACATGGAGTTCTAGGAGTACTGTTTGCAAGTCTCTGGGAACCTTCCTGGAAGTCATATGGTCCAAGACAAATACCATCACAGATGTCACCAGGCTTCAAGGTATAGTAGATACAACACCCCGGTATAGAGGGAGTACCTTCTTTACATTTAAACTAAGTCTCCGTAATTACACAAACTTGAATGTATTGCAAATACAGAAGGGTCACACCACCAAGTAATTTGTTGTTAAGAAGTCAGCTATTTTGATGAGCCACCTCAATGTGATCCAATAATGGGTTTGCTGTGGAGCACTGGTATTAATCCATATTTCCTAATAGTATACTCATAAGGGCAGCTCCCACCACAGCTTAAGCACCTGGGCTAGTTACAGGTGACATACTTCTAATATAACCAAATGACTGGGCACCAAAGGTGCTGAATGCCCTGATTAAGTTTTCTCCACCCTAGCTGGCAATCCAGGTACAACAGAGGAACTGCCTGGGGTGAACCCTTCCAAGTCCCATGTGCTATCAGAAAGTGCTCCAGGAACTTCATAGACAACTCCACTTGTGCAGATCAGGCACCAAATGCTTGAATGCAGTACAGGAAGTAAAGAGGCTCCTGCACTGCTCTGGTCAGTGACAGTGATGACAGAAGTAAGCCGGACTCCTCGCTAATCAAGGAGCAACTTGCAAGGAATGCAAGGTTGCCTTGTGAGCAAACTTCACAGAAGAGGATGTGACAGGTGTGTAACTTCTGCCTTTTTCACATTTTTCTTGTCATTTCTCTATCACTCAGGATGATGTAAAGGAATCTTCTGTTGGTCCCTGTGCACCTTTTGTAGCTACCACCTTTACAGAACCAAGAGAGGCCTTGAAGCTTTTTCCATCTGTCTCCTACAGATAACAAGGTACATGAATTGCATGCACTTCTGGATGTCCACTCCCCTGAGATTCTCTGTTTATCTAAAACCTAACACTAAAGACAATGAAGTGTTACCACCTGGGTACAACATACACAGGCTGGATCGTGCTTCGAGGAAGGGGGGTGGGGTAGCTGTACTCTATAAATCTGAGTTGAATGTCACCATAGATGTAATACAACCTCCTCAGATTAATAACGCTGAGATTCTTGCCACCAAATTGCAACTTAATAAAAATAAATGCATTAATATCATCTGTATGTACATTCCCCCAGGTAACGATATATCTACATTTGAAGATATCCTGCACTGATTATGTCATTACCCCCAAGAAACCCTAGTACTTGGAGACTTTAACATAGACTGGGGCACCTGTTCCTTAGAATCCCCAACCACCCATATTAACCTGCATGCATTTACACAAATCATACCCACCCCTACCAGGATAGGTAAACCCAAACAAAAAGAAAGTATACTTGACTGGGTACTCAAACAGTCACCCCCAACTGTACACCTCTGGTACCCTCCTTAATGGCCTAAGCGATCACCTTCTCACATATGTAATTAAGCACAAAACCATTAATTCCCAACAACCCTTACTCAGAAAGGTTAGAAACAATAAAAACTTTGACCCTGCCAAATTCCAACAAGAACTAAACTCATGTAATTGGTCTATTCTAAAACACCCCCCTTAGAGGAAGTAGTAGCATACTTTAACAACAAATTCCTTGAGATCCTTGATTTGCATGCACCTGTTCGTTCAAAGAGAACCAAGGCAAAAACTGCACCATGGCTTTCTATAGAGTCTAAACTCAAAATTACCCTTAGAAACAAAGCATGGGCTTTATGGCTTTCTTCTAAAGACCCTCAAGATCACATTAAATACAGGCAATCCAGGAACGAAACCAAAAAATAAATTTTACAAGACAAAAAAACAATACTACTGTAATTTACAGACAGTAAATCAAAATAACCCTCAGAAGTTTTGGGCAGGTTTAAATAATCTACTACATCTTGGACAAACTTCAACCCCAGTCCCTGCTGCTACTATTGATAAAACCCCTGAAGATGTTTCTGATAGTTTTAACCAATTCTTTACGGAGACAATTCAAGCCCTAGCTAGCCAACTACCTCCTAGCTCCCCTGGTCCTGAAAGTAGCACCCCTATAAACCTACTTGCGTTCAGCTTCCAACCAGTCGCCACTTCACTTATCCGTACCTTGATCAAAAAATTAAAACCCACTACACTTTCTGCTGATCGACTCCCTGCCGAGTACCTACAAAAACCAGCTGATGCTATTTCTTACCCCGTCTCAATACTAATCAATCGAACCATAGTAGAAGCTAAAATTCCCACCATCTGGAAAATATCCTATGTAATCCCACTTCACAAAGGAGGTAGCTCTACTGAATTATCCAATTATAGGCCAATAGCTATACTCTCTCCACTTGCAAAGATTATGGAAAAATGTATTCATAGACAAATCATTCACCACCTAATCCAAAATCGCCTTATGGCAGACACTCACAGCATGGCTTCCGTCCTCATCACAGCACTACTTCAGCCCTCCTAGCCTTTACTAACACCATAATCGCAACAATAATTATATATCCTCAGCCTTCTTTTGGATCTTTCCAAGGCATTCGATATGGTTGATCACCAACTTTTAATCCACACCCTGCAAACATTCTGTCTAGATACTGGAGCCCTCCAATGGTTTCAATCCTACCTGAATGATCAACAGCAGGCTGTCCTCTAGCAGAACAAACTCTCTAACCTTCTACCTAACACCCTCGGAGTACCACAAGGCTCTATACTAGGGCCCTTGCTGTTCTCCATCTTCATTAACGACCTTTATACTGTCATCCCATAAAGTCAGCTGTATCCAATATGCTAATGACTCTACTCTGATTTGCTCAGCCACATCTCCAGTAAAGTTATGGTCAGCTACCCAGACCACCTTTAATACAATAGAAAACTGGCTTTCTGAACATAGTCTGATCCTAAATCCCAAAAAAACTAAAATGCTGTTATTTTCACCAACACGTAGGTCTACCGCTTTCACCTTTACCATAAAATCAAATGATGGCACAATAATCTCCCCTGACCCATCTACAAAACTATTAGGTGTCATCATAGACAATAATCTCAAATTTGACATACATGTTAACCAAACTATCAAAACCATCAATAAAAAACTAGGGTCACTTTACAGAATAAAAGCCTTCCTAATCCCTCCAGCTAAAACTGCCATAGCTCGCTCTCACCTTCCTTCAACCCTTCTGTATGCATCCCCTCTACTCTCGAATTTGAACAAGTCTGTCCTTAACAAACTCTCAATTTGCTACAACCACATTGCCAGGTTTGCCACTGGGCTGCCTTTTAGGACACATCATTGCATCAATCTAAATCAGCTTGGTTGGCTTGAAATACCTAGCCTAATCCAGTATAACCAACTGATTATGGCCTATAAAATCCTCTATAATCCGGACAATACTCCTGCACTTAAAAATATTATCACCCCCTATAACAATCCTAGACCGCTTCGATCCTCTAACAAACTACTAATTCAGACTAGCAAAATTAATAACACAGCCGGTGATTCTCTCTTTGCAAACTCTGTAAGTAGATCCTAGAACTCACTTCCAGCTGATATTACCTTACTTTCCACCTTAGGTAAATTTAAAACTAGACTCAAACAACATTTGTCACTTAACTGGCTATGTCAATGTATCAAGCCTGGCTAACTCGAATGTGTAAAAATCTGTTAACCAGTTTACTGTGTAATTTAATTTAATCCTGACTTGTGCTCAAGACTAACTTTAACCTGTGGAACTTGTTTAACTTGCTTACTTATGTAATCTCTGTAAATAATCTGTTTGTAATATGTAATGCTGGTATTATGTAATGCTGCATCTGCTTACCCTTGGAGCTTTTCTCCCCGGGCCTCCGCTGAAAATGGACATGCATCCAGTCGGACTATCCCAGTCAACAAATGTAAAATAAAAATAAATTAAAAAAAAAATCTGGGTTGTAATTCTGGCACTAACAGTGCTTCACATCAGGCTTGGGTCCCAGAAAGAAAAGACAGTGCAGCTGTCGGTCTATGAACCAAAGAACTGAGATCCATACTGCACGTTTGGCTGTGTGTGCATCTTAGTGAACCTATCAGAGTGCGTGTGCGCATGTGTGTGTGTGTGTGTGTGTGTGTGCGTGTGCGTGTGCGTGTGCGTGTGTAAAACCTGTATGTTACAGGGGCTAAATGTACCCTACTACTAGCCTGATATTTGACATCATAGATTACGAGACAACTGTGCTTGTAAGCAAGGGAACACATTTAAATTCAGAACTGTGATGATGGGACTATCAGAAAAGGAAATCCACAACAAATTTATGAGAATAGTCACCATAACAGCAGATGTCCAAATAACAGGATTACTGTTGCAGTCATAAAATAATTAAGTTGTAGTTGACAATGGGTGTCTACATTCCTCAAATACACAGATGTAATCGTTCACTGTGGTTGTTAGAAAGTGTGCTCACAACATACTCTACTTTGTTCTTTGTGTGTCAAGCAACAGACAGAAAGCTACCATACTAACAAATATTCTTAGGGAAGGCTAAATCAGCTCTGAAAAGCCTAAAACTATACAAAAGAAGGTAACAACGAAATATTGCTGAGCTATACTATGTCGTGCTTAAAATGTCATGATGCACTGCCTTGCGTAACATTCCAAATTAAATTTGCACTTGCTCAATGAAATTTTTTGTAAAAAGATTCTTTTGACCACAACATCATTTGAACTTGCCCCCTTACTGATGTCAGCAGAAAAACAGTGTGGTGATGCATCCATTAAAATCTATGAATGCAACATCCATATTATTCTCCATGGTGATAGCACCAAGGAATAACTTTTTTTGTGGGTGTGTCTTTCATGAAAGATTTACAAAACTGAAAGACCAGCCCAAAAAAACAGAAATGGTAAGTGGGGGAAGCATTGTGGCACTGTATCTAGCAAGTGCCAAGATTCACATCTGAGCTTTTCAGACATTTAAAAGTAAAATAATGACTTTAAAGTTACTAGAACACTAAGACTTGCTTCCCACAATGCAATAACTCAAACCACACACTATGCATAAGGGATTTATATAAAGTACAATAAAATCAACAGAAGTGCTCAGTGTTCTAATACACCTCCCCTCTTGTCAGATTGTAAAATTGAAGCAGGCCATCAACAGAAAAGCTAATTTCATCTCTGTCATCTTGCCAGGGCCCCTCATTGAGGCTGGCTAAGGGTTATTCGGTAGCTGCACTCTAACAGCCTCCTACATCACACTATACTAACGAGAAAAATACCCTCTACTTCTGATATTATCACCATGGTACACGTCACCTCATTCCCTTTAGTTCACAAATTTAAAAGGTATGTACTCACCATAACTACACATCTGTGTTGTCCATTTTCATTCTTCTTTAATGTATGGGTTCGGATCTGATCCTCAGATCCCACTTGGCCCTATATACCAGACTTCAAATCCAGATCTCAAGACCTTCCCCCTCTACTCATGATGCCCTAACTCCTTTCCCATTGCCTCAGACTCAGTTTTCTGCCCTATTTCACAATAGTTAAAGAGAAACAGGTATAAGCAGAAAATACATGGCTCAAACCTGGAACTGTAGGATTCAAATACAGTCCAATAGATCCTGTCAGAAGGAAAAGGATGGGGAATGGATGGGCGGGAAATTGAGAAAGAATGAAAATGGACAACACAGATGGAGAGTACATAACTTTGAAATGTGACGTTGTCCTTTTCATTCTTCTTCAACGTATGGGACAGAGTCCCCAAGCTATGGTGATCTTGGGTGGCCCTCATAGAAGGCTATTCCAGAGTACTGCTAAACTAAAGGTGGCTTTGTTTCTGGAAATGATATCCAATTTGTAATGAGAAACAAGGGTAGGAGTCTTGGGCCATGTAGTAACGCAAGTATGATCAATCGACATTCTTCCCCAAAAAGCAGATGAAGTACCCATGGAGTTGGATGAATGAGCTTGGGGAGGTTTAGGTAATATCATATCTTTTTGAGAGTAAATCCATGAAATAGAGTCTGCAATCCATTTAGCTAGGTAACTTTAGAAACTGGATGACCTAGGCAATTTGGAGAGAAAGAGACAAAAAAGTTGGTCTGATTTTCTAAAATGTTTTGTCCTGTGAAGGTAAAAGTGTAGTTGTCTGGCATATCAAGGAGTTATAGCATGATAGCATGTACTCCCCTTTACTGGAAAAACTTGGAAAGAAAACTGGTAAGCAAATGGTTTAGTTTATGTTATTTTCAGAAGCCACGTTAGGTTAAAAAAAAGGGTTAATCTGTAAGGAAACCCTATCTTTATGAAAAATCATATAAGGAGTTTCAGATGAAAGAGCCTGAAGTTAAAGCTATCAAGAAGAAAGTCTTCCATGACAGAAATTTCAGATCAGATTTGTCTGATGGTTCAAAAGGTTTTTGTGTTAAACCATCAAGTACAGCTGTTAGATCACAGGTGGTGGTGGGTCCTTATCTAAGACCTCAGAAAAAAAAAAGCTTTACAGAATGTACAGGAAACCAAGCAAAAAGATTTGCTCCCTGTGTGGAAATTAGAAATTGCTGCCAACTGAAGCTTAATTGTAGAGAAACTTGCTCCTTCTTTAAAAAGGGCTGTCAAAAAATGAAGAATAGCAGAAAATGGAGAAGAAAAAGGGACAATTTCCTTACCTGATGCCCAAATGGGGAATGTCTTTCATTTGCTCTTGTAAACTTTTTTGGTAGAATCGTTTTGAGAAGCCAAAATAATGTCACATACAAGGGAAGAAAACTTGAACTTTAACTATTACTGGAAGTGGAGAAACCATGCAGTTAGCTGGACAGCTTGAATGTTGGGATGTTGAATACCTGACAGGTGAGAGAGGAGATCTCGAGTAGGCTCTAGTATCCATGGAGTATAATGAAGGTGAGACTGCAGAAAGGGCAAACATACTTGCTGGGGCCAGAACGGGGCAATGAGGATTACTAAGCTCTTCAGCCGACTTACTCTCTGTAGAAACTTGGAATTAAGGGCATTGGATGCAAGTATAAAGGAGTCCTGAGGGCTAAAGCGTGCAGAGGATCCCTTGGTGACTCCCCCTGAGGAGAGATAAGAGAAGTACTTGCTGCACTTGTTGTTGGGGGGGGAGGCAAATAGGTCACAGCAAGGTCAGCCCCAACGCTGGAAAATCATCTCTGCTACCAACTGATTGACAGACCATTCATGAAGCATCAGAATGGATCTGTTTAGTTTGTCCATGAGCACATTGGTCTTCCCCAGAATGTGCATTGCAATTAAAAAGTGGTCTGACAAAATCACCCATTCCTAAACCCTCATGGCCTCTCTGGCAAAGGGGATAAGACAGAGTTGCTCCTTGCTTGTTGATGTACCAGACTACAGACATATTCTCAGTCTGAACTGCAATAGTCCCCACGGGAACAGCATCTTGTAATGCCTGCAACGCTAACAGGACTGCTCTCATCTCTAGGATATTGATATACAAACTTGGTTTCTTGAGAGGATTACATGCCTTGGACAGTTCTTTCCAAGAAATGCCCTCCCCCCCAACTGAGAACCGTCCATGGTCACTGTGGTTACTGGGTTTGGTAGAACAAAGGGTGTGCCCAGAAAAAGATCACCAGATTGTATTCACCAGTGAATGTGTTGCTTGCAAATTGGGGTGAGCTTTACTTGAAAGGACAGGGGTTGATATAGAATGGACCACTGTACAGCTAGAATCCATTGGAGAACCTGCATCAAGAAGTATGCTAGGAGAAGTAGAACTATTGTTGCTGCCACTGACCCTAGTGCTTGAAGAGCCAACCTTGTCGGAGGAGATGGGTGGGCAAGGATAGTTTTAACCTAGTTTCTGACAGATGTAACCAGGTGAAGAAGCAAAGATGCTACCAGTTTTGCTGCATCTAAAACTGAACCAATGAACTCCAGGCTCTGAAATGGAATAAGTTTTAATTTGGCAAGATTTATTGTAATTCCAAAAACTCTGCAAATCTGGAGCAAACAGTCCCTGGCCTGCTGTAGCAGATGGTGGAAAGGGCAGTCATCTAAATCTGGAAATACTTGGAATCCCTTCAACCTCAAGTGAGCTCCTACTCCCAGGATGTATTTGGTAAACACCCTGGAGGCTGTGGTGAGCCCAAAGAAAAGAGCTCTGAAATGGTAATGACTGGCTCCCCAGCTAAGGCAGGATGGACTGAACCGTAACCATTCAGAATTTTGCTTTCTTTACATACTTATTCAATTTGTTTAGATCCAAAATGGGTCTGAGGTACCCTGTTTTCCTTGGCACTAAGAAGAAGCATGACAAAGTTCCAAATCCTATCTGGTCTAGTGGGACCTTCTGGATGACTTTTTCTAACAGCTTTTGGATTTCTTGTGCTTTGGCCATACTCTGACTGGGTGGAACATCAGGAAGTTTCCTCTTTTGATGATGAGGAAAAAAAGGGAAAATGGTATGTAATTGCCTCCAGATATTATTTTTAGCATCCATAAATCTTGTGTTAAACTTGCCCAGGCATCTAATTGCAAAGAGAATTGACACCCGACTGCCTCCAATTCTGGACAGTCGGACAGCACTTCAGGAGTGCTGAAAGAATCTGTATGAAAAAGAATCTATAAAGCTCTGGTTCTGCGGGTCTCCTTGGCCTCTGGGGCAAGATCTACCATTAAAATTTCCTCCTCTGCAGTTGGAGGAATTATCCCCACATGAATCTCAGAAAGGGCAATGGGAATTACTGAACCACATTTTCTTACCACCTCTGATTCCTACAGAAAGTTTGTTGAGGCATAGAAAACTTAATCCCCATGGCAGACAGGGTCTTTCCATCTTGTTCGCTGCAGGTTAAATGTATCCTTTACTGATGGCCCAAAGAAGTGCCATTGAATGGGGCATTAATATAGGATGTCTTAAAAGCTCTGCAAAGTCCCACAGCCACATCCAGGCATGTCTCCTTATGGCGATGCATGAACAAGCTGCTCATAAGGTACTTTCAGCTGTGTAAGAGATTAACCTCATCAAAGCATTTGATATAGATAAAAAAGAGTGGCCCGTTAACAGGATGTCCTTTTGAAATCCTCAAAAGTCATGCACTCAGACAGTAATTGATAATTCTTTGGTCAAATATCTCTGAAGTCTAACAAAAGTGCACTAGGTAATTTAGTGACTTCAGAGGGAAGAACGATGAGGCAAACACTCGCTTTCCAAATCTGTCCAAAGCTCTAGACTCTCTGTTTAGCAGCAAGAGAGAAGAGTTCTGTTCTACTAGCTCTTTCTTAGTGGTTATCACCATCACCATAAAATCAACTTAGACTCCTATGCTCCATTGTGGTCTGTCTGTAGGTGGGGCCAAAAACTTGTCTGGACATTTGGGGATAGGCTCAACAGTATCCGGCTACTTCCATTCCAGTGGGAAACCAGATCAGTAAGTTCATCTGCTGGGGGGGGGGGGGTTATCCAAGACATAGATGGGCCAGGATCAAAAGCTTCCAAGAACACTGACTCTTCCAGCAAGGGATTTTGGGATGACCAATCACCCTTCTGTGACAGGATCTCTAAAACATCTCCAAAGGAGATGTTGTCCGGTGGTGACTTGGGGGATCCCTGTCCTTCACCAAAATCAGTATTCCCTGTGAGACACTCCATGGAGGAGTCTGTGCGTCTCCTTTTGCACATTGTCTTTCGATGCACCTCCTCCGTGGGGTGTTCTGGAAAGGTGATGAAAGAGACAGGAAGTTCCTCCACTGGAAGTGGCTGGAGACTCACTGGAACTGGCTGTCCCGGAACTGTCGAAATGGTCTGACTGACTCCAAGCTCAGAACCAATGAGAGAAAAGAGGTAGGATCCAAAATATTAGAAAACAGTTCTCCTTGGAGATAAAAGAAACCCCTTTCCATCACCTCAAAGCTGAAGGCCCGGGAGAAGCTTCGACCTGTCCCCTTAAAGTAGAAACTCCCAAAGAAGATAGACTTAGGCCACCCCCAGATCTGACCCTTGGGGGCACAAAAGCAGATCCGAACTGTCCAGGGCTGAAAATCCGAGAGGGAGGTATGGACCCAACAAAACTGGAGCTGAATCTAACCACTCGGATCAGACACGGACAATTCTGCTCCAAGACTCATTCTGATCCATGGGTATCAAAATGGAACCAGTCAAGGAAATAGTCAGAGTGGAAAAAGAACTTTCCTTGGATCCGACACTAAACCTCTCTGGGATCTCAGATCCTGGGACTCCAAAACACTGGATGGATCAGAGGAAAATGATGGTCTTAGATGTGACAGGCGTACTCACGGATCAGATAGGGGGCAGAGCTTTTAAGACCCCATATGGATCTGAGCTGAGGAACTTGCGCATCATCCTACCTACATCTGCTTCTGACATGCTTCTGGAGGATTTAGAGTAAGTGGTGGATGGGGGTCTGAAATGCTTCTTCGGAGTTTGAAGAAGATGAGTAGGCAAGGTGGGCGAAACTGTCTTAAAGACATATTCCGGAGTTGCACTCCTAAAAAGTGTATCCAGCTTCAAATTCGATGACTTAGGATCTACATGGGGGGGGGGGGGGTCTGCTGGCTTTATTTTTATGATGATAGGAGTAGAAACCTTAGGATATGACAGCTTCACATCGAATATCAGGTCTTCAGATCTAATGAGGTTGGATCTGAGATCTTCCCTTTTTTTTTTTTTTTTTTTGGTGGCTCCGATGAATACCTAGGGGACTTCAAAGGAGATCATCTGCGGTGCTCCAAAGGAGCAGACATACTAGTTTTTGAGGGGGTTTCAGCTGCCAGGGCTCTAGGATTTAAAGTAGGACATATTCTACAAGGTGTATCTAAGTGCCCGACTCCAAGTCAATAAATGCACTCTTTGTGAGCATCTCTGTTTGGGATCTTATGCAGACAAAAAGTGCATTTTTTAAAACCTGTTGGTTTGTCTGACATAATTACAGAAAAAGAAGACAAACACTATCAAAGGCAATAGCAAAAAAGGAAATAGCAACTTTTTTTATATCTACAAGAAACAGAAAAGTTACCAGCAATGGTAACATATAGAAATACCCTAGAAAGGAAGGGTAAGGCAAAAATACCAGCAATGGTAATACAGAGATACTATCAAAATAGGTAAACCTTTCTTTTTTTCATACTAATGACCAGCGAACAACTACAGGGAGGGAAGTGAAAAAGACTAGAAAAAAAGGAAATTTTTTAGAATAGAAAAACTTGAATAAATCACAGTCTAAGCTATATAATCACTCGACAGTGGAACCTGCGTCTGTTCGCAATGGTGGCAAACGAGATCTGAGGCAATGGGGATGGACTGGAGCATTGTGGGTAGAGGAAGGAGCTCGAGAGCTACATCTGAAGTCTGGTATATGCAGCCAAGTCGGATCCGAACCCATACATTGTGGAAGAATGAAATGGACGCCATCAGATTCAAGCTTTGTTTAGTACACCTAGACCACAAACTGCCACAATAAAGTACAGTTGTGTACACTTACCATAAATGTAGATGTTCGAGCGTATTCACTGTTGCAGTCATTACATTTGGGTAATATGCTAGCAGATTGCCCTCAGTCGGCCTGATTAACAAAGTCTTGGGTCCTGCATCGGTTGCTGTCCCTTCTTCCATGACATCAAGTCGTCAGGGGTATAAAACATACAGCCGACATCATTACATGAGTTTTTCTTGCCCCAGACGTCAGGTGCCCCCCGAATGGGGAGCAAATAAAATTAAAAACACAAAAATATACCTCCAACCAAAAGCAAATACACCAAAAAGGCTTTTAAGCATAGTAACAGAAAGTAGAGGTATAGTCAGAGAAAAACAGGGGGCTGGAGGGAGGGTAACCAGGACTGCAACAGTGAATACACTCGAACATCTGCATTTATGGTAAGTGCACACAACTGTACTATGTTCTTCGTGTTTCACTGTTGCAGTCATTACATTTGGGTGGATTCCCAAAGCTATGGTTGGGAGGAGGAATTTATACAGCATTAGGACCAGCTATAAGGCCCTGTAAGACAGCAGTGGCAAAGCCAGCTCTGGATTTAGAGAAAATTAGTAAATGATAATGCTTGGTGAAAGTATGTACAGAACTCCAGGTAGCAGCTTGTAGAATATCTCTGGTAGGAACACCACTGAGAAAGGCTGCAGAAGTAGATGCCACCCTGGTGGAGTGAGATCTGATCCCCTGGGGGATAGGTTTTCCATGGTGCTTACAGCAGAAATGAATGCAATGGCTTATCCATTTAGAAATGGTTTGTTTTGAAACAGCCTTCCCCTCTGCCCCAACAGCAAATGCTACTAGCAATTGATCAGATTTTCTTTGAAATTTAGTTCTGTCCAAGTAGAATCTAAGTTGTCTGTGCACATTCAAGGAATGCAGAATCCGTTCCCTTTTGTTCTGTGGATTGGGAAAGAAGGTTGGCAAATGAATGGACTGATTAAGAGCCACAGTGGACACCACCTTGGGCATGAAGGATGGATTGGTCCTCAGATACCCTGTCCAAATGAAAGATGATGAAAGGCTCCACTGCCATAAGGGCCTGTAATTCTGATATCCTTCTAGCTGAAGTGATTGCTAAAAGGAAGGCTGTTTTCCAAGAAAGAAATTTTAAGTCTGCAGTAGCAGCAGGCTTGAAAGGAGGTAGAGTGAGTTTTTCCAAAACAAAGTTAAGGTCCCAGACAGGGGTAGGAGCTCTCCTGGGTGGTCTCAAGTTGTTTGCCCCTCTGAGATACTGCTTGAGCCGGGGATGAGAAAAGAGGGGTGGTTCTGTGTTATAGTGAGCTGAAATAGCTGAAGCGTGGATTTTAATAGAGGAAAAAGACAGGCCCTTGTGAAGCATCTCAGTTAAGTATTGCAAAATGAGGTAAATTGGGTGCTGCTGTGCTCATCCCTAAAGATTGGTTCCAGGCGCAGAATCTTTTCCATTTGTCAGCATAAGATTTTCTAGTACTAGGTCTTCTCGCCTCCAAGATGACATCCATCACATGTTTGTTGGGGGATGAAAGGGTGAATTTAAGTGATTAGCCAAGCTGCAAGGTTCAATGTTGGAAGCTGATGGTGCAGAATTTGGTTTTCCTGCTGAAACAGCAAGGAAGGTGTCTGTGGCAGGTGCCATGGAGATATTTGTGACACACTGTGCAGGAGTGGGTACCAATGTTGGCGTGGCCAGTATGGAGCAATCAAAATCATTCTTGGTTTGTCCTGTTTGACTTTTAGCAGAACTTTGCAGAGTAGAGGCGAGGGTGAAAGGCGAAGAGTGATAGGTTTTTCCAGCTGAAGGACAGAGCATCCACTTTCCAAGCTTCTTTGTGGGGAGTCCTTGTGCAAAATTTGTCCAACTGGTAGTTCTGGGGGGAGGCAAATAGATCTATATCTGGGCTCTCCCATTTGCTTGTCAACATGTTGAAAATTCGTGGTTCCAGTTTCCACTCGTGTGGGTCCATGAGGTTTCTGCTTAGTCCGTCTGCCAGTGTATTCAATTTTCCTGGCAGGAACTGAGCTAGTAGGTGCACTTGGTAGCTCAAGGCTGTGTTCCACAATGCCATGGCTAGTCTGCAGAGGGGGTAGGAATGTGTACCCCCCTGCTTATTTATGTACTACACAACCGTAGTGCTGTCCGTCTTTACCATTAGTTGTCCTGGAAGAATGTAGTCCTTGAAGGCTGTCAGAGCATTCTGCACAGCTAACATTTCTTTCTGATTGATATGTAGGTGCATTTGATTTGGGTTCCATTTGCCCTGAATGCACTTCCCTGCCAGGTGAGCCCCTCATGCATAATCTGATGCATCTGTAGTTAGGGTTTGGGTGGCAAGCGGTAGTGTGAACGGCAGTCCCATGTTTTGGTGGCAGGCCTGTGCCCACCATAGGAACTCCATGCATAGGCAAGGTATGACAGGAATCATTGTTTCCAGGCTGTGACAATGTTGACTCCATAGACATTTTAAGTACCACTGTAGTTTCCTCATATGCAGTCTTGCATATGGAATTAGAAGAATGCAGGAGGGCATGAACCCCAAGGCTTGCAGTATTTGTCTTGAAGATAGCAGGGTTTTTGTGGCCACTTGTTTGAAGTAAGTTCCCAAATGAATTTGCTTCTCTGGCGTGAGGAAAGCCATCTGGGCAGTTGTATTCAAGCTTGCACCAGGGAATGTAATCTGCTGAGAGGGTACCAGTTGTGATTTATTTTCGTTTATGGTGTACCCCAGACAAGTTAGAACCTTTTTTACAAACGCCAGATGATTTGGAAGAATGTCCTGGTTTTCTGCCTGAATTAGACAATCGTCCAGGTATGGATATATTTGAATATTTCTTTGCCTGCAAAATGCAATTACTGGAGCCAGGCACTTTGTAAATACCCTGGGCGCAGTAGACAAGCCAAGGGGCAGTGCAGAGAGAACTGATAATGCAAGTAGCCTGCTTTGAAGCATAGGTATCTTCTGCAAGATTCCCCGATTGGGATGTGCAGGTATGCTTCTTTTAAATCTAGAGTTGCCAACCAGGCATCTTTGCCTAGCATAGGAAGTAACTGGTGAAGAGTCAGCATCTTGAATTTTGGAATGTCCAGAAAGGTGTTTAGAGTAGAAAGGTCCAGAATTGGACATTATGATTTTCTTTTCAGGGTACCAGGAAAAGCCTGGAATAGAAACCTTGCCCCTTTTCCTGTTTTAGTACCGGTTGAATAGCCCCCATGTTTAAGAGGGAAAGTACTTGTTTTTGAGCCTCTGCCCACTGATTTGGGGGCAGGTCTGGCCACCCGTTTGGTGTTGGCAGTATGTGGAAATGAAATCTGCATCCCTGGGACACTATATTTAAAACCCATTTGTCCTGGGTTATGAGTTCCCAGTTTATTGCATGAAGAGCAATCTTTCCCCCCAAAGGGGCGGCTAAAAGGTAAGTGCTTGGTAACTTTAAAGGAAAGTCATTGAGACTGTTTACCATAGGTGGGTGTCTTGTTATTTCCAGATTTGGAAATGGAGGCTCCCCCATTGCTTAGTTCTGAGAGTTCCCTGGGACTGAAACCTGATGCTTCTGGTGTGCCTGCATTTGGCTTGAGAGGATCTGGAAAGAGCTGGAAAGGGCCAATTCTTAGTAGGCCAGTGCCTACTAAATCTTGGAGGTTGCACTTGTAAGAAATCTTTTACAGTTTACATAGATTTAGCTTTATCTTCCATATTTTTTAAAACTTCTTCAGCCTTATTGCCAAACAGGCGGTTCTGATTTAAAGGAGCATCCAACAATTTAGCTTTAACATGATCAGGCAGAGATTGCTCCTTAAGCCAAACATGCCTTCTAAGCACAGACCCAGTAACAGCAGCCCTGCAAGAGGCCTCTAAAGAATCAAAACCACATTGCAAAGTATGTTTTCCAACTTGTTCAGCAGAATGCAATAAATCCTGTAAATCTTTATTTTCCACACAGTCAGAAATCAACGTCATTTTCTGTTTAAGCAGTCCAATAATATGCTGTTGATATTTTAATATATGAAATTGTCAGTTTAAAACCCTGATTGCCAAGGATGCAGAAGTATAAACTGTTTTACCCCATCTATCCAGCGCCCTGGAGTCTCTATCAGAAGGGGTAGGATTTTTAGCAGTAGAAGCCTTAATGCCCTTAGGCCCCTGAAAAATGGTTTCAGGATCTGCAACAGGAGTTTTGAAAAGGAACTTGTGGATCTCAGAAACCCTGTAGTATCTGTCAGGTGTACTAGGAGCTGGAGGCAGGGAATCAGGGGCCATATACTGGATTCCAAAAACACATCATCAACAATGTCTAGTACAGGAGGTATAGCCAAAGGCCTATGCTGAGGTAAAAGAAGAAAATCCCTAAGCCTCTTTTTTGAATCAGAGAATTCCTGACTTTCCCAGTGGAAATGCTCCCTTAAGGTATGTAAAGTTTCATAAAAAGAAAAATCCACAGGGGGGAAAGCAGAGGGAATGGAATCCTCTGCATCAGAATCCTTATAAGTAGGCATGGACAAATCCATGTCATTGGAAGAGTCCGAAGAAACAGAGTCCTGATCAGAAAATTCATAGTCAAGCTCAGCCCTAGGCCTCTTAGAGGGGGGGGGGGGGGTTGACCACCCCTGATTAGAGTAATTAGATCTTCAGCCATTTTGATCATTTGTTTTTTAGGCATAGGGGCCTGAACATGTGGCCTGGGCGTCATTTTTTTCGACATAGATCGAGATTTAGGCCTTAGTATTGAAGGTGGAGTTGGTTTAATATGCAAGTCTGTATGCCTGAATACACCCTCAGTAGCCGGTGCCTGCACAGCAGCTCCAGACCCATCCAAGGTAGGGACATCAGCGGGTTCCATAGGTGAAGTATCTCGTGGCATATTGGACACTGAATGGGTCTCAGTAGAGGCCTGCGAGTCAGAAGTAGCGGGTATCAGGGTCTGTGAAAGTGCCTCACTGAGTACCGGCAAACTGGTGACTGGCTTAGGAAAAGCGTTGTCGGCAGTTTTGGACCTCAACGGCCTGTCTCTGTCTTTATCTTTGCATTTTTTCAAAATCCCGGTAGTCGGATGGCTAACCGACGTCATTTCTGAATAATTAAACAGAGAACCGAAATATTTAGAGGCAAAAATATACTGACGACGGATAGTGCACTGATTAAATAAAGCACAAAACCGACAGCAAGGTACGTCGTGGTCAGGGCCTAGGCAAGGAATACAGTAGAGATGAAAATCTTTATGAGGTATTTGCTTTCCACAAGTACTGCAATTATTAACTTTTGCTGACATCGGTAAGGAGAAAGAAAATGTTTCCCCAACGGGGTACTTAGCTTTAAGTTGAAGACTTCAGTTCTGAAACTCGAAAACGAAAATTTCAGGAGTCGGCCGACCAGAACTTGCAAACTGCTTCTCCTTCGGGCACCAAACAGCTAGAAAGACCGATGTAATGACGGCTGTATGTTTTTTATACCCCTGATGACCTGACGTCATGGAAGAAGGGACAGCAACCGACGGAGGACCCATGACTTTGTTAATCAGGCCGACTGAGGGCAACCTGCCAGCAGATTACCCAAATGTAATGAATGCAACACAGAAACACGAAGAACATCTCTACTTTCATTAACAAAACTAGTAAACTATGCAGTAACCTAACATTTTAACTAAGGCAACTCTCTCTAGGTACAACTTTCAGAAAGTTGCTAAAGTATGCTCTCTACTTGACAGAGATAAGCAACTGTCCCACAGGCATTGCAAAACTCCACTCAGCCCACTGTTTTTATACAAAATGTCATCTAACTAACAGTAACTATTCACATACATGTTTCAACAATAACTACTTATCACCATCAAGATCATCCAATTCTTAGTAACCTGCCTTGGAATCTACTAAAATCCAGAAAGATGCGAGTCATGCAATTACCTCATGTTTCCAGAGTTCTTACAATTCAGTAATGCTCACACTAAAAGACTGCAATGTATACTTTTCCACAATTCCTAAATCACAGTATCATATTTTGTAACTCAATGAGCTGCACATGAACATACACCCTCATTTTCTAATGTGTGCTACACTTGTGTGATTTATGAATCTTTCTGTATTTGTTACACTATGTATAGGGAACTCAGACAAGTAATCACAAAGAGACTTCTATTTTATCAGTGTTTGCATTTGTGCATTGACCATCAGAGACTTTCTTTCACTCAAATAATTTTTTAGTTAAAATTACCAGTGAATTCTTAATTCACTACTTTACACGTTTTCTGTGACTTAGTAATGTTTATCTCCTGGTTATAATGCATCACACTTGTCCTACTGCATCCTTGACTATTACAGCACCATTATACAGTATTGTTTTGCCATAATGGAACTTTTCTCCTTGTGCCTCTAATGAAAATGGGCTGTGTTCAGTCACACTGTCCTAGACAACAAACATAAATACTGTGCCAAATTACTCAGATTATGGTTTAATTTGCATGTATATGTGCCATTTACAACGCCGGTAAAAATGTAAATTTGTAAAGAATACTGTGAGAAAAAGGGGATTTTGAAAACTAAAAAAAAAACATTGGGGAATGGCAACAGAAAATGCACGCTTGCACATCAAGTTCTGGACCCAGGTGACACATTTATGAAAATTGTAAGGAAGTGCTTATTTATCAAAAAAAGGGTATACTCTTTTGAAAAGCAGTCATCAAAAATTACTCTTAGGAAATTATAAGCATGTAAAAATGTAACAAAACAGAATACTATCAGTCTGTTAGAACCCTTCAAGTCCTAGCAATACTGAAGGAAAAATTGATAGACAACCATTAGGTATAATGAAAGCCCACGATAACGACAATGATAGGAATGTTGCTCTTGCCAAATTAATGTTAAAGGGATCAAGGCTGGATCTCCAAGTATAAGGTACAGACCCTGGACCAAGGCTGGATCTCCAAGTATAAAGTACAGACCCTGTACCAGGGGCTGAGAGTAAAATATCTGTTTATCAGGTCACAGTATAATGCATTACAACTAAAACAGTAACTGCTACCAATAACTGTGTTATGACAAAATATACAATTCATTTTTTACTAGCAGCAATACAATATAATGGGCTACCAATACTGAAGAGCTCTCTTAGTATAAGAGGTCGACAGGGGGATTAATAATGAATGGGAGGTCAATGCAGAACAATTACAGGTATCAGTAAAAAGGCAAAGATGAATGACTCACTGTGCTGCAAAAAATGTGAGCTGATGCACCTCATCGATGCTTTGATGACAACAGGTGGGTGGCTAGCCAGCTGCTGCTATGGACATTCTAACAGAAATACAATAATGACAAAGTGTCGGTATAAGCCATCAGTGCTGAGTCAAATTCCAGTTCACTTACATCACAGAGGATCACTCATCTGTCGGAAGTATGCCCATAAAATATACAGCTCTGATACTTGTGTGTGGCTATTTTATTTATTTATTTTTTGCAGATTATGTACTGATCCCTTCTTTTAATTTTTTTTGGTTTTTGTGACTTCACAGAGACAAAGAATAAAATCTTTTATGACCATGTATAAAACACAGAGCAAGACAGTAGGCAGCAAACATTTATGTCTGACCAATGTGAAATACACTTCAAACATAAGCTCACACAATAAATGTGAAATGCACTGGAATAACTTACTGCATGTAAATCAATATAAGGCAAAACATGCTTGAGAACCACATACCTGAAAAGCTCTTCGGCAGTAGCAGAGTCTCTACACCAACTCTCTCTCTTACCTGTTGGACAAGAAAGGGAAAAAAAAACACTTTCAGTGTTCAAATGCTAGAAGACATTTTTTTTCACACAAGCATTCACAGTATAAAACTCGCCTATCAAATATGACAGAAGATAAAAAAATAAATTTCCTAGCATAAAGTTGTTATATTCACAGAGAAAAAAAAACACATTTTCCTCAGGACAAACAATTTGTGGAAGGTTTTCCCCAGCAGGGTACTTAACATGCCCAGCCTTGAAGGAGCATTAGCTGACCATCAGTTCCATGAAAACACTTTGGTGGCAAGAAAGCTCTAAAACTTTTTGCACCCAATCTGCTCTCTTTACGTGATAGTTAGGGCATGTGGAAGGTGACCTGAAGCTTTGAAAGATGGCCGATGTCATATCCTGTGGTTGATGTTGTGGAGAGGATATAGTTCAAATAGCTTAAGCTGCTGCAACAGAGATCTAATGTTGATTAACACCACCTCTGGTCTACCTTGAAATTAGGCCACAGACCTAGTCAGACTAACACTGTCAACTAAAAGTAAATAAGTAAATAAAAGAAATGAATGAAGTGAACAAGCAAGTCTGCTGGAGTGTTCACATTAGCTTATATCAGCCACAGAAGACCAGCGGGTCCTGACAACACCAAGGTTTAAAGGTAGGAAAGAAATCCAATTAACATGGTCATGCCATAGAAATGACAGCATGTGGGTAGATATAAAGGAACATTATGAAACACATTGATATTTATGACAATGGCAAGAAATTCTTAAGGGCAGTAAAGAAATAGAGCTTTGACTGGGACATGATAATGAATGGAATGCCGTTCCAATGCTTAGACACAACGCTAGACACACTGACAGCATCTCATTCTGATGTGTAGTTTCTTTTGTTCTGGGAGTCTAGACACCCTGCACCTTTTGAATTGTCTGTGGTAACTGCCTTGTCTGTCTCTGTAGAGAGAACTTTGCCCCTGTATTCAACATGATGGTGTTTTTCCAATTAAGTATCTCCTTTTTAATCAGGGGGGCAGTGGCATCAGGGTTTTCAGAGGTCGAGTGTGTTGTTCACAAGTGTATTTTTTTAGGTACCTCTATAATTTCTTCATGTGTAGTTTTGCAAGGGGAACCATTAGCATTGGAAGATACCATGTAATCCAAGATCCTTAGATGGTCCCTTGTAGAAACTGTCTACCTTGGCAGTAAGCTGTGCAGACAGTTTGTCAGAAAGGAAACATTGTCTTGGCATAGGAATGCCTTTTGTTGTACTGAATCCATCAATACGCCCAGAAAGAGAATTCTTGTCTGAGGCTGAAGTGGGGACTTGCTGAGGCTGAAAATGAGGCCCACCTTCTGAAAACAATCCATGGTAACTTGCTAGCCTGTTTGAAGTTCCATGATGGATTTTCCCTGGATAAGGCAGGCAGCTGTTAAGGGTAAATGTACAACATGAACTCTCTGCAATGGGCTATAAACTGAGCTAGACACTTGGTGAAAACTCTGGCAGCAGTGGATAACTAAATGGTAAAGCAGAGAATTGGTAAAGCAAACCTGCTGCCACAAACTGAAGATATTTTATGTGCTCCTTTTCAATAGGAACATGAAGGCGAGTGTCATTCAAGTCTAGTGTAACCACATAGGCTCCTAGGAAGATCACTGGTAACAGTTTTCAAAGGGTTAGCATTTTAAATTTGGGAATATATTTATTTTTATTTATCCTTTGTTGACCAGTTTAGTGTCCCACTAGGACAGTAGCCTGCGGTGGTATTCAAAATAACCATTTGAAATGTTGAGACCTGCTAGAATGAGTCCCAAAATACAGAGACTGAATGACCAAAATAATGGACTTAAATATACTAAATCTGAGATGCCATTTCTTGGAATATTCCCTTTTCTCTGAGGTATGGCGATCTTGGAAAGTTTGTGTGTGTGGGGGGCTTGTCCCTCTGTAAAAAGAAGTTTAAAGATTTTCGAGATTCGCACTTCTCCTGTGTTTTTGGTCTTTTTTTCCTCTTACTGTCATTCTGCATTTTCACTACCAACATTTCAACAAGAAGCCAGTATTTACACTACCAGGAGAAATTGGCCAAGGGACTTGGAAACTTCCCTTATTCTTTTCAGTAGGTGCCATGGGATCTTTTACATCCATCTGAGCTACCACCAACAAACTCAAGCAGCCGAAGCCTTGTTTTTGTCTCTGATCTGAAGGATGGCAAACTCAGGAGTGCAGCACTCCATTATGCTGCACTGCAGTGTCAGCAATTCATCTACCTGGTGTAGGAATTGAGCCCACAGCCTTCTGCATCAAAGGCAAGTGTGCTACCTCTTGCACCACTAAAGAACTTGTTTAATTCTGACAGATCTAGGATTGGTCTGAAGGTGCCTTCCTTTCATGATCTAGAAAGATCCTAGAGTAAAATCTTGTTGTCTTCGCCACAGCATGAACTGGCTGAATAGACCCTTGCTGCAGAAGTTCTTGCAAGATGGGAGGATAAGACCCTCTTGGTCTTTTGCAGATATGATGCTTAAGACCCACTAGTCCACGGTGATGAGCTTCCACTGCTGAAGGAAAGAATTAAGTCTTCCCCCTGTAGGACTGGGGGAAGGCATGGGTTTAGGGAGGTGGATAGGGGGAGGGAGCTGTGCATAGTCATACCTGCTCATGGAGGGATACAGTCTTTGAATCCTCCAGCTCTACAGTGTTGATCATGTTGCCATTTTCTAGACTGTCTTGGTCTCTTTGCTTGGGGAGGCCTCCCTTTATCCTGACTAGGAGGTAGAGGCCATGGCTTAGAATGGCAATTTCTATCATGTCTAAGGGGTAGGAGACAAATAGAATTCTTTCACAGTTATGATTTGCTTCCCATTTTTGTCCACTTTCTCAAAAATGTTCTCCACTTGGAGACCAAAAAGGAACTCCTTATCCAGCGGAGCATCCAGGAGCTCGGCTTTTACTAGGTCAGTGAGTGGCTGAGTCCTCAGCCAGGTGTATCTACATGTGACAAACACCACAGAAGCTGTTCTACATGATGCATCCAATGCATCTTAAAAAAACAGTTGTCTACTCACCATAATGTTTCGTCTGTGCTACCCATTTTCACTTTTTCCTCACATGTGGGTTCGGATCCTAGACCTCGGATCCAAACTGGCCACTGCAATAGCTTGTGGCAACCAAAACGCTCTCAAGCACCCTCCCCTACCCATAATGCCTCTCCCCCAATTACCTTGGATCTTGTTTGCTTATAAACATAGAAAATAATAGATTAGGAAATTACCTCAAATAAGTGTAAGAACATTCCTGGCTTTCAAACAGCCAATAAACACATTTAGGTCAACTCGCTCATCTAGAAGCCAAAGAACGGACAAGGGGATGGTGGGTGGGTTTGTGAGGGAAAAAATGAAAATGGACAACAGATGGAATGTTATGGTGAGTACATAACTATTTTATCTGATGTCAATTTTCATTTTATCCTCACATCTGGGACAGAAAACCACCTTTTCCTGTGTTGCCTTATAGGAGGACATTCTTCAGAACCACTGAACCAAAGGAGGCCCTACCCCTAGAGATCAAATCTACCTTGTAATGCATTATAAATGTATGAGGGGTAGCCCAGGTTGCTGCTGTGCAAATCTCAGCCATGGACGCTCTAGACTGAAAAATTGAAGAGGTAGCCATTGCTCTAGTGGAGTGAGCTCGAACAGGTTTTGAAAGCTCTAAACCTTGACTTATGTAAATATAAGAGATGCAATCCATAATCCATTTAGCTAGAGACACCTTCTTATCTGGAAGGCCCAATCTATTTTCTGAGGAGGAGACAAATAATTGACTTTGTTTTCTTATGTCCGTTGTTCTATGAAGGTAAAAACGCAGTTGTCTGTGAACATCTAGCAAATGCAGCACATATTCACCTTTATTAGTGAAGTTTGGGAAGAAAACTAGCAGATTAATGGACTGGTTGATAGTACCTTCTAAAACCATCTCTGGTAAGAATGAAGGATTAGTGCATAAAGTGACCCGGTCTTTGTAAAAGATTAAATACAGGAGTTGGGATGACAATGCCAGAACCTTAGAAATTCTCCTTGCAGATGTGATGGCTACCAAGAATACAGTTTTCCAAGAGAGGAATTTAAGCTGACAGATAGTCACTGGTTCAAAGGGAGGCTGTATAACTTTCTGTAGTATCAAATTTAAGTCCCAAAGCGGTGACATATTTTTACATGGGGGTTTGAGGAAAAGAGTTCCTCTCAAAAAGGCTTTGCATAGCTTATGGAATGCCAGAGGAGAACAATCAAATCCAATCTGAAAGTTAGAGATTGAAGCTATCTGCACTTTTACTGCAGAATAAACTGCTCCCTCATTAAACAGCTTTGTTAAAAACTCTAGAATAGCATGGATAGGAGTTGAACAAGGATCTACAGCATTCTGTTGAGACCAATGTATAAATCTCCATTTACTATTCTACAACTTTCATGTAGATTATCTATGGAAGGATAATAGGATATGGGGCACAGGGGAAGACAGCATAGGTTATCTAGCTCTCAGTGGAATTAGAGATACAAGCTGTCAGCTTGAGACTGTGAATATTCGGATGAGGTTGTGACAAAGGGAGATACTGCCAGCGCAGCCATCTGGAATTTTGTAAATAATTATATGTCATTTGTGAATATCAACATGATTCACATAAGATGCTTGTGTTACAAATGTATTAGGACTGTATCTCATGTATATATCAAACTGCTGGAACAGAAGTGTGTGTTGAAAAAGTTTTTGCAAAGCGCTTCAAATGCAACTACAGCATGCACTACTAGAAAAGAACAGAAATGTACATGTGCTATTGTAACTGTTCAAATCTATATATTTTAATAGTGGAAACTGGAATACAGGAGGTTAACTTCAGTCCAGCAAAACTTCAGAAAAATAACTGAAATTAAATTACTTTATGGCAGGCCATAAAAAGATGGCATCTTTCAGTTTCAGTGCAGTGGGACACTGTCTGTACTAGGGAACGTTCTGTATTCTCTTTAGTGTGAAGTAATTACTAGTCTTGAAAGCATGAAGGAAATGCAATTGTTTTATTACTTCCAGTATCTGCCAAAGATCTGAGGTCTATGTATTTTCACAGGGAGATGCTAAAAGCTGCTAGCTTCCAGCAATGGTGGTTTCACCTGGGACAGAGTCGGATGACAAGAAATAATGTCATTCTGCAAGCTGTCCTAGCAGTAATATTTGAGATATTTAAGAATTCTCTTAGACACAGCATTCTGTATTCTGTTTTGGACTTGACAACTAGAAGATACATTCACCACATCTGCCTTGCTCTATAGTAAGTTACTAGGGAACAGTAGAACTCCCTTAGATACAAGTCAGGAATATAGGAAAGCTTAGTTTAGACATTTTTCATTACTTATTTGAGACTGTTCTGCAATGCTGTTTTAAATATTTCTTGTGGTTTTGAACTCTGATGCCACTGTGAATATATACTATTTTGTTGCTCTTTTATTTTTTATTAAATATATTTCAACCTTTCTTTGTGGCTAATCTGTGTGAGACAGATTTAAGTTTTGAGAGTACTTGCATATTTATTTGGTGACACTATGGGCCACTCCTAATAGCCTTGCTCTTGGTCAAACTACCATTTGTATTAATATTAACATTCCACGACTGGACACCCTTTGTTAAGAGCTTTAAAGTAGCTGATAAGGAGTTGGCTGGTGGCAGTGATAACTACCTTATACTCTGGGCAAAAGGGGGCATAGCTAGTAAACCTGTGCCAGCCTTTCGTGTGTGTGTGTGTGTGTGTGTGTGTGTGTGTGTGTGTGTGTTTGTGTGCGTAAATTAAACCTCAAAGATTGTGTATGTCAGCTACTTGGGCAGGAACCAAATCACTGGTTGGATAGAGAGGGTGCTGGAGGTCTTGGCTAGGCCATTCAGCTGAGATCTCAACTCTATAGCTGTACCAGTGGGAAGACTTACTGGGTTTCCGGAGAAAGAGGGAGAAACCAGCCCCGGACTGACTATGGTCTCTGTGTGGTCTTAAGGGAAATTGTATTTGATGCAGAGAACTGCATCTGGAAATACTGTGAGTGTACCTTGTCATCCTCTCAGTGTACATCCTACAGTAGTGTCAGTGGTGAGGATCGATGCTCCTTGATTACTGGTCCAGTGGTGGATCGTCACATTTATTGGGTGGCAGTGGTGGGATCTCTACATCACATACTGGGATTCAGTGGTGTGGATATTGAATTCCTGTAGTCTGTTAACAGTGGTCACTACAGAAGGTGTTTGCACTCTCAAACAATCACACGGAGAACATTTAGAGTTTCATATCACAACAGGTTTGTTTATTTTTTAGTTAGCTTAGTCAGGGAGAGGAGGCAAGGATGTCAGCAGAAGAGTATGGCAAGCTGACAATGAGCCAGTTGGCTGAGATGTGCCAAGCCAAAAAACTGGGGCATGCCACCCTGACTAAAGCAGAATTGATTGCAGCCTTTATCACAGCTGCATCACAGACCAGCAACCAGGAGGACAACCAGATTGGCCTAGGAAATTTACAGCTCTCAGAAAATGGACAGTTCAGCCTTTCCACAGAGGACTTAAAAATCTATCTGGAGTCATAGAGACTTGAGATGGAAGCCAGATGGTTAGAAATAGAATCAATAGAAAGATTGCAGTACTTAGAGGCTGAAGGAAATAAGAAACTGCGCCATTTGGAGGCTGAAGAAAAGTATATACAGAAACAAATGGAATTAGAATCAGCAGAGAGACCGAGATGTCTGGAAGCCAAAGAAAATGAGAGGCAGAGGCAAGATGAAAAGGAGATGCTAATTCTTTGACTGGGTCATAGAGGTAATGGGGAAGGGAGTAACCGAACCCCAATAGCAATAAAGGTCAGTACATTTCTTCCACAATTTACACAAGGTGATACTTTTGACAGTTTTATTCACATGTTTGAAAGGGTATGTAAACAGTATAATGTTGACCAAGGGCTCTGAGCATGGTTCCGGACCCCCTTACTCCATGGCAAAACTGTAACTGCTGTTTATAAATTGTCTGATATTGATTGCTTAAATTATAATACAGTTACAAATTGTTTTAAGTTACCTCCTGAAGCTTACAGAAAAAATTTTGTGAGCACATATGCAAGGCAGATGAAAGTGCATGTGAATATATTGCTGAACTAAGTACTTATTTTCATACGTGGGTGAGTGGGTATCAGGTCACCACTTCTGAAGGGCTAGCAGACCTTTTGGTGAGGAAACAAGTCCTCAGCACTTTGCCTGAGGACAAGAGAATCTGGCTGGCAGATAGGAAATTTAATACTGCAGATGAGATGGGGAAAAAGGGAGACCTATACCTAGCAAACAGGGAATCACTGCACAGGAAAGGGATACCCAGTGCAGCAGATGGGTTTAAATGAACCCATGGTGGGCTACCTAAACCACCCCAAAAGAGTCCACCAGTCACAGGGGAAGTCACTAGTTAAAGGACATGGCCAGGATCAAGGGTTAAATGTTTTAAATGTAACCAGTGAGGCCAAGTAGCATATAGATGTCCACAGAGGCGAAGTGGGGAACAAAAGGAGGGACAGCCAGTAAGTTGGAATGACAGAATACCAGCAGTAAATTGTCTGGAGACAACAAGGGGACCAAATTATCACAGGAGACTATATCCTATCTTAATAGATGGAAAAAGTACAGTTGTGTACACTTACCATAAATGTAGATGTTAGAGTATATTCACTGTTGCAGTCATTACATATGGGTTATCTGCTTACAGTAGCTCTCAGTCGGCCTGAATATCAAAGTCTTGGGTCCTGCGTTGGTTGCTGTCCCTTCTTCCATGACGTCAGGGGTATAAAACATGCAGCCAACACCATTACATCAGTTTTTCTTGCCCCAGATGTCAGGTGCCCCCCTAATGGGAAGCAATTAAATCTATAAATAGAAGAATAAGCCTCCAACAGAAAAGCAAATACACCAAAAAGCTTTTAGAGCATAGTAAGTGAGAGTAGAGGTATAGCTGAAGGAAGAAAAAGGGAGCTGGAGGGTGGGTAACCAGGACTGCAACAGTGAATACACTCGAACATCTACATTTATGGTAAGTATACACAACTGTACTACGTTCTTCATGTTTCACTGCTGCAGTCATTACATTTTGGTAGATTCCTAAAGCTAAAGTTGGGAGGAGGAATTTAAATAGAATTAGGACCAGCTAAAAGGCCCTGCAAGACTGCAGTGGCAAAACCAGCCCTGGATTTAGAGAAAATTGGCAAATGATAATGCTTGGTGAAAGTAAGTACAGAACTCCAGGTAGCAGTTTCTAGGATGTCCCTAGTAGGGATGCCCCTGAGAAAGGCTGTAGAGGTAGATGCAGCCCTGGTTGAATGGGGTCTGATGCCCAGTGGGATAGGTTTTCCATGGTGCTTATAGCAGAAATGAATGCAGTGTCCTATACATTTTGAAATGGTTTGTTTTGAAATAGCTTTCCCCTCCGTCTCTGCAGCAAATGCCACCAGCAGTTGTTCAGATTTCCTTTGAGGTTTAGTCCTGTCCAAGTAGAATCTAAGCTATCCGTGCACATCTAAAGAGTGCAGTATTTGTTCCCCTTTGTTCTGTGGGTTATGAAAGAAGGTAGGCAAATTAATGGACTGATTAAGACCCACACTGGATACCACCTTAAGCATGAAGGAGGGATTGGTTCTGAGGGACACCTGCATGAAAGATGATGAAAGGTTCCACTGCCATAAGGGCCTGTAATTCAGACACCCTTCTTGCAGAAGTGACTGCCAAAAGGAAAGCTGTTTTCCAGGAAAAGAATTTTAAATCCGCAGTAGCAGCTGGCTCCAAAGGAGGAAGAGTGAGTTTTTCCAGAACAAAGTTAAATCCCAGGCTGGAGTTGGAGCTCTCCTGGGTGGCCTTAAATTTTTGGCCCCTCTGAGGAACTGCTTGAGCAGTGGGTGAGAGAAGAGGGGAAACTCTGTGCTATAATGAGTTGAAATGGCTGAGGCATGAATTTTGATGGAGGAAAAAGACAAGCCCTTATGAAGCATCTCAGTCAAGTATTGTAGAATCGGAGGTAAATTGGGCACTGCTGCATTCATTCCTTGAGACTGGTTCCAAGCACAGAATATTTTCCATTGCAGCATAAGATTTTCTAGTACTAGGCCTCATTGTCTCTAAAATGATATCCATCACTGGTTTACTGAGGGATGGTAAAGGAGAGATTAGGTAATTAGCCAGGCTGCTAGGTTCAGGGTTTGCAGGCGAGGTGCAGAATCTGATTCTCCTGCTGAGACAACAGGGAAGGAGTCTTGAGGCAGGTGCCATGGAGCCAAGTGTGACACAGTGTGCAAGAGTGGGTACCAGTGTTAGCGAGGCCAGTCTGGTGCAATTAAAATCGTCCTTGGCTTGTCCTTTTTGATCTTTAGTAGTACCTTGGAGAGCAGAGGCAGAGGAGGAAAGGCATAAACTGATAGGTTTTTCCAGCTGAAGGAGAGCATCCACTTTCCAAGCTAGCTTTTGGGGAATCCTTGGGCAAAATTTGTCCAGTTGATGGTTCTGGGGGGAGGCAAACAGGTCTATATCTGGGCTCCCCCATTTTCTTGTCAACATGTTGAAAATCCTGGGTTCCAGTTTCCACTCGTGTGGGTCCATGAGGTTTCTGCTTAGTCCTTCTGCCAGTGTATTTAGTTTTCCTGGCAGGAATTGAGCTTGTAGATTCACTTGGTAGCTCAAGGCTGTGTTTCACAATGGCATGGCTAGTCTGCAGAAGGGGTTAGAATGTGTACCCTCCTGCTTGTTTATGTACCAAATGACAGGGGTGTTGTCTGTCTTTACCATTAGTTGTCCTGGAAGAATGTTGTCTTTGAAGGCTGTCAGAGCATTCTGTACAGCTAACATTTACTTTTGATTTATGTGCAGGTGCATTTGACTTGGGTTCCATTTGCCCTGAATGCACTTCCCTGCCAGGTGAGCCCCCCATGCATAGTCTGATGCGTCTGTTGTTAAGATTTGTGCGGCAGGGGGTAATGTGAATGGTAGTCCCTTGTTATGGCGGCAGGCCTCTGCCCACCAAACGAATTCTAGGCGTAGGCAAGGTATGATAGGAATCCTTGCTTCTAGATCCTGTGAATGTTGACACCATAGGCTTTTGAGATACCATTGTAGTTTCCTCATATGCAGCCTTGCATATGGAATTAGAAGAATGCAGGAGGCCATGAACCCCAAGGCTTGCAGTATTTGCCTTGCAGATAGCTGTTTTTTTGTGGCCACTTGTTTGAAGTAAGTTGTCAAATGTATCAGTTTCTCTGGCGTGAGGAAAGCCATCTGGGAAGTTGTATTCAAGCTTGCTCCCAGGAATATAATTTGTTGACAGGGTAATAGGTGGGATTTCTTTTCGTTTATGGTGAACCCCAGACAAGTTAGTACCCACTGAACAAAGGCCAGATGTTTGAAAAGAATCTCCTTGCTTTCTGCCTGAATTAGACAATCGTCCAGGTATGGGTATATTTGAATATTTCTTTGCCTGCAAAATGCAATGACTGGAGCTAGGCACTTTGTGAATACCCTGGGCGCAGTAGATAAGCCAAAGGTCAGTGCATAGAACTGATAGTGCATGTAGCCTGCTTTGAAGCGTAGGTATCTTCTGCAAGACTCCCTGACAGGGATGTGCAGGTATGCTTCTTTTAAGTCTAGTGTTGCCAACCATGGAAAGCAGCTGGTGAAAAGTCAGCATTTTGAATTTTGGAATCACCAGAAAGGTGTCTAGAATAGAAAGGTCCAGGATAAGATGCCATGTATTGCCTTTTCTGCGTACCAGGAAAAGTCTTGAATAGAAACCTTGTCCCTTTTCCTCTTCTGGTACCAACTGAATAGCCCCCATGTTTAAGAGAGAGAATACCTGATTTTGGGTCTCTGCCCCCTGATATGGGGGTAGATCTGGCCACCCGCTTGGTGTGGTAACTTGTGGAAATGAAATCTGTATCCTTGAGACACTATATTTAAAAACCCATTTATCCTGGGTAATGAGTTCCCACTTTTTGACCCGCAGACCAATCTTTCCGCCTAAAGGAGCATTCAGTTGGGAAGTGCTTGGAAGTTTTAAAAGCAAGTCACTGAGACGGTTTTCCATAGGGGGGAGTCTTACTGCTCCCAGGTTTGGGTGCGGAAACCCCCCACTGCCTAGTCTTGTGTGTCCCTTGGGACTGAAACCTGGGGTTTCTGCTGTGCCTGAGTTTGGCTTGAGAAGACCTGGAGGGGGCTGGAAAGGACCAATTTTAGAGGTCCAGTGCCTACTAAATCTAGGAGGCTGAACGTGTAAGAAATCATTAACAGTCTGCATAGATTTAGCTTTATCTTCCACCTTTTTAAGAACTTCCTCAGCCTTGTTGCCAAACAGGCGGTCCTGATTTAAGGGAGCATCCAACAATTTAGCTTTAACATGATCAGGCAAAGACTGCTTCTTAAGCCAAGCTTGCCCTTCTGAGCACAGAACCAGTAACAGCAGCCCTGCAAAAGGCCTCTAATGAATCAAATCCACATCGCAAAGTATGTTTTCCAACCTGTTCAGCAGAATGCATTAAATCCTGTAATTCTTTATTTTCAGCGCAGTCAGGAATTAACATAATTTTCTGTTTAAGCAATCCAATAACATGTTGTTGATACTTTAACATATGAAACTGGCAGTTTAAAGCCCTAATGGCCAAGGTTGCAGAAGTGTAAATTTTCTTACCCCTTCTATCCAGCACCCTGGAGTCTCTATCAGAGGGTGTAGGATTTTAGCAGTAGAAGCCTTAATGCCTTTGGGTCCCTGTGAAATAGTATCTGGATCTGCAATAGGGTTTTTAAAAAGAAAAGGAATTTGTGAAAATCAGGAACCCTGTAATATCTGTCAGGTTTTCTGGGAGCAGGAGGCAAAGAATCAGCGGCCAAACTACATTCTGAAAAGGCATCAACAGTGTCTAGTACAAGAGGTATAGCTAAAGGCCAATGCTGAGGCAGGAGTAAGAAATCCCTAAGCCTCTTTTTTGAATCAGAAAAATCCTGGCTTTTCCAATGGAAATGCTCCCTTAGAGTATGTAAGCTTTCACCAAAAGAAAAACCCTCTGGAGGGGAAGCAGAGGGAATAGAGTCCTCTGCATCAGAATCCTCATAGGTAGATAAGGGTAAATCCAGATCATCAGAAGAATCAGAAAAATCAGAATCCTGGTCAGATGATTCATAAACAACTTCAGTCCTAGGTCTCTTAGACGGGGGAGGTTAGCCTCCCCTGATTAGAGTTATAAGATCTTCAGCCATTCTTATCATTTGTTTTTTTAGGCATAGAGGCCTGAGCATGCGGCCTGGGCATCGGCTTCTTAGGCATGATTCGAGATTTTGGCCTAAATGAAGAAGGAGGCGTCGGTTTAATATGCAAGTTCGTAGGCCTGAATACACCCTCAGAAGCCGGTGCCTACACAGTGGCCCCGGACCCATCCAAGGTAGAGACATCCGTAGGTTCCACAGTTAAAGCATCTCGCTGCATATCGGACTCCGAATGGGTCTCAGTAGAGACCTGCGAGTCAGAAGTAGCGGGTAGCAGGGGCTGTGAAAGTGCCTCACTGAGTACCGGTGAACTGGCAACTGGCTTAGGAGAAGCATTGGCAGCAGCCTCAGCAGCCTGTCTCTGTCATTATCTTTGCGATTGTTCGGAATCCCAGTAGTCGGATGGCTACCCGATGACATTTCTGGATAATTAAACTGAGAACTGACATATTTAGAAGCGAAAATATACCAACGACGGATAGTGCGCTGTTTAAATAAAGCACAAAACTGATAGCAAGGCACGTCGTGGTCAGGGCCTAGGCAAAGAATACAGTACAAATGAAAATCTTTGTGAGGTATTTGCTTTCCACAAGTAATGCAATTATTAACTTTTACTGACGTCAGTAAGGAGCAAGACAAGTTTCCTCAACGGGGTACTTAGCTTTAGTTGAAGACTTTGGTTCTGAAACTCAAAAATGAAAATTTCAGGAGTCGGCCGACTGGCACTTGCGAACTGCTTCTGCGTCTGGCACCGCACAGCAAGAAAGACTGATGTAATGGCATCGGCTGCATGTTTTATACCCCTGACGACCTGAAGTCATGGAAGAAGGGACAGCAACCGACGCAGGACCCAAGACTTTGATAATCAGGCCGACTGAGGGCTACTGCAAGCAGATAACCCAAATGTAATGACTGCAACAGTGAAACACGAAGAACATCAGGCCACTGCTAAGAAAGAGAGAGCCTCTGACCTAACCATTGTGAAGCCTGCAATAATTAAAAGGAGCACTACTTGCCTGGGCAGTCTATTCCAGTCAGAGCTTTAGGAGGGACCCATTCCAAATACCTTTGGCTAGGGTTCACCTTGACTGGGAGGGTGGAAAAGGAAGCAAGCAAATAGGTGTGTTTGAGGATATCCCTGCAGATCTCCTGATAGGGAATGACTTTGATAATGCAATACCTTGTGTACATGCAGTTACACGCAGTCAAGCATGGAGATAAGCCTGTGGGTCTGGCAGCCTGGAGGGAGGGAAACCCAGACAGACCGCACACTTGAAGGCAGAACTGGTGAGGTGGCTACTTCAGGGAGGTAGACACCCTGTAGCAGTGAGACTGAACATGAAACACAGCTGCTTGTGGGTACTGAAGTTCCCTTGGACAGAGTGACTGCAAGGGCAGAGGTGAGTAGTAGTACCCAGGTTGACAGTGAGACACCACTGTCAGAGGATACCAGATTTCCTGTGGAAGGGGTGCTGGGAAGGGTTACAAAGATAGTTGAGACAGGATCAGCTCTCAGACCCTACATTACAAGGCTTCATGGAAGCAGCCAAAGAGGTGTCCAATTCTCAAGGAAAAGGGGAATCGGTATACTGGGACAAAGGGATACTGTACAGAGAGTGGACCCCTGATGGAGGGCTACTGGGTGAGAGAATACAGCAGTTGGTAGTGCCCAGAGCCTACAGTCTGGCACTTCTAGCCATAGCCTATGACATTCCCTTTGCAGGTCATACGTGCATAAAGAATGCAAAGAGATGTATTATGCAGAACTTTTATTGGCCTGGGATTTCCAAGGATGTAACAAGCTATTACAGGACCTCTGAACAGCGTCAAAAGGTAGGCAAGGCAGACAACAAGGTCAAAGCTCCTTTGGTGCCTTTGCCTTTGACTCAGGAGTCATTTCAGAGGGTATCTATGGATATTGTAGGGCCTCTGAGTACTCCAAGCTCCACAAGAAAGAAGTATATCCTACTGGTAGTAGATTATGCTATCAGCTACCCTGAGGCAGTGGCTCTGTCCTCCACTGAGGCAGAAATGGTGGCAAATGTGTAAGAGATTTTCAGCAGGGTAGGTTTCTCAGAAGAAATACTAACTGACAGAGGTGCCAATTTCACGTCACACCTGCTGACTTGTCTGTGGAAGCTCTGTGGGGTGAAGCACGTAAAGACGACCCCTAACATCCCCAGACTAATGGTCTTGTGGAGAGGTTAAACTCTACACTAAAGACCATGCTACGGGCATTTGCAGACCAGTTTAAGAGGGAGTGAGACAAATATTTATCCCATATGTTTGCTTACAGAGAGGTGCCCCAGGAATCCACACATTTTTCACCCTTTGAGTTGATGTATTGGCACAGGGTGAGGGGACCTCTAAATCTAATTCATGATGAGTGGGAGGGTGAGTGTGAATCCCACAATGACTCTGTTGTGGCATATGTCCTAAATCTCAGGACAAGGCTCATGGAACTCATGGGCTTGGTCCAGGAAAAAATGGCAGGAAAACCCATCTATTATGACTGCAGCTGTATGCACGATGAACATCATGGCAGAAGCCCATCAGCAAAAAAAGGTCTACTATGACATGAAGGCTCAAGCTAGAGAGAGTAAGATGTGGGGCAGCAGGTTATGGGTCTCATTCCTGTCAGACACTATAAGCTGCAGGCAGCTTGGGAGGGACCCTTCAAGGTGACAAGGAAGGTCAGTGATGTTAACTATGTGGTAGAACTGCTAGGCAGGGGGCACAAACTGTACCATGTTAACATGATGAAAACTTACCATGACAGAGAGACCATTGTGCTGAGTATTTGCAGTGGATGGCAGGAGGTGTTTGAGAGGATCTGGTGACTGATCTCCTCAGTGAGTCTTGGACTGACACCTCAGGGAAAGGGGTAGCAATGTCCCAGCAGCTATCGCCTACCCAGTTTCGAGAAATCTGAGCAGTGTTACATGACTTTGGGGGCATGTTCACTGAGAAACCAGGGTGCACCCACCTGGTGCAGCACCATGTGGATATAGAACCTCAAAGGCCTATTAAGCAGGACCCTTATAGGGTGCCTGAGAGAGTCAAACAGACTGAGGGAGGAAATACAGGAAATGTTGCAACTAGGGGTAATCTGGGAGAGTCCAGTAGTCCCTGCTCCTCCCCACTGGTGCTGGTACCAAAGGAGGATGGCAGCACCAGGTTCTGTGTGGACTACAGGAAATTAAATAGTCACACAGAGTCAGACGCTTTCCCCATGCCTAGAACAGATGAAGTCTTAGAGCAGCTGGGTGGGGCTAAGTATCTTACCACTACTGAGGTCACCAAGGGCTGATAGAAGGTGCCCTCGACTCCCAAAGCTACAGAAAGGTCAGCCTTTGTGACTCCTTTCCACTTGTATGAAATTCATGAAGCTGTCCTTTGGGATGAAAAATGCCCCAGTGACTTTCCAGAGGTGGGTAGATTGTATCCTAGTAGGAGCAGAAGATTCTGTCCTTGCTTACCTGGATGACATTGCCATCTACAGCCATTCCTGGCAAGAGCACCTTCAGCATGTCAGGGAAGTGCTGAGCAGACTACAGAGGGCAGGGGTGACCATTAAGCCCATAAGTGTCAGGTGGGTATTGCAGAGGTCTCCTACCTGAGAAAGAGTGGTGAGTGGTAAGATCAGACTAGAACCTGCCAAAGTGGAAGTCATTCAGGCATGGCCTGCCCCTGTTACCAAAAAGCAGGTGAGGGGATTCTTAGGGACACAACATGGGTACTATAGAAAGTCTGTCCCTAATTACAGTACCATAGATGCTCCCCTCACAGACCTGACAAGGAAAAACAGGCCAGACAAAGTAGTGTGGACCCCACCATGTCAGCAGGCATTTCAGAATCTTAAAGGAGCTTTGGGAGGACCTCCTGTGTTAGCCAGTCCAGATTACATCAAATCTGTTGTGCAGGTGGATGCTTCAAACCATGGGGTGGGGGCTGTACTTAGCCAGGTTTCCTCAGAGGGAGATATGCACCCAGTGGTATATCTCAGCCATAGGCTCTAACCCAGGGAGGAATGCTATGCAGCTATAGAAAAGGAATGTCAAGCCATGGTGTGGGCACTGCAGAAACTTCAGCCTTATCTGTATGGAAGAAAATTCACTGTGATTACTGACCACAATTTCTTAACACAGCTACATCAAGCCAGACAGAAAAATGTCAAACTATTAAGGTGGAGCCTAGGGTTGCAGGCATATGACATTACAGTGCAGCACCGCAGAGGAAGAAATCGGTTGGCCATTCTTTTTTTTAATCTGCCCTTTTCCCAACTGCAGTGTGATCACGGAGCTAGTATATTTAGTAAGGGGGATGGGGGGGGGGTGAAACATTTCCGTAATTTATCACTCTGTTATGAAATAATTCACAAGTCAGACAGTTGTCGGAATAGAACAGATAATGCTGCCAACATGGTGAAGGCATTCCTGAAGCCTGCTGATGTGACAGATGCAGATTAAGAGGAGGAAGGTGATGAAGATGAAGCAGCAGAAGAGGTGGAACATGTTCCAGTTATTGGGATCAGCTTGAAGAAGAGGGTATCAGTTCACTACCTGTGAACTATGCCTGCATAGCACATACTTTGCAGTTGGTAGTCCACTCCGGACTGGCTGAAGCCTCACCAAAGATAAACAATGTCCTGGCCAAATGTGATAGTTTTGCGTCAGTTCTTCATAAGTCATGCCAAGCCATGGAATTGTTGGAGGCAGAAGCATCGATCCAAATTCCATCCTTGAACGGTACACAATGTAACACTAAACTGTCAATGATTTTGGCAATTAAGATCAAATCCCAGCATGAAGGAACCCTTCAGCAAGTTTGAGATATTCTGCCATCTAGAATTACTCTCACACAAAATGACTTTGCTGTACTACAAGAAATGAAGCAGCTCGAGTCCATTTGAAGTGGCCACTGTTCGCCTGCAATTTAAATTTGCTGTGATGAATAGTCATATTCTACCAACAATAGTTCGCTTGAAGAAACACATAGAGAAGATTGAACTACAGCATTGTACATCAGTCAAGTTTGGTCTCTTGGCATTGTTGAGCAACAGATGTGATTATCTGTTTTGCCATACACATTGCCTGATCACCACAGCTGTGGATCCATGGATTCAAACTGAGGTGGACAACAGATCCAGGTGACAGCAACGCAGCACAACAGGCAACACTGACTGAGATGCAAGTACTAACTCAATCATATAAACATCAACAACCTGCAGAAGAAGTCGCCCGTGCACCAATACCATCAGCTTCACAGCCAGACATTCTGTTTTTGCACATGATGGAAAACAAAGTACAGTTGCGTACCTACCATAAATGTAGATGTTCGAGTGTATTCACTGTTGCAGTCATTACACTTGGGTTATCCTGCTGGCAGGCTACCCGCAGTCGGCCTGAATTCCAAAGTCCTGGTCCGGGGTTGGTTGCTGATGCCTCTTCCCTGACGTCAGTGCGCTAGGGGTATAAAAGATGCAGCCGACCCCATTTTCTTCAGTTTTTCTTGCCCCAGATGTCAGGCGCCCCCAAAAGGGTAAGCTAAAAAAATTCTGCTTATAAAAAAGCATGCAGTAACATAAATATTGCCTTCCTCTACAAGCAAATACACCACATGGGTTGTATAGAATAGAGAAGTACAGATACGTCCCTCCCAGCAATGAAAAGGGGGATGGTGGGAGGGTAACCTGGACAGCAACAGTGAATACACTCGAACATCTACATTTATGGTAGGTACACAACTGTACTATGTTCATCGTGTTTCACTGTTGCAGTCATTACACTTGGGTTGAATCCCAAAGCTGAGGTTGGGTGGCTGGGCCTAAATAGAATTAGAAGTGGCTATGAGGCCCTGCAGAACTGCAGTGGCAAAGCATGCTCTGGATTTAGAGTAAAGAGGTAAGTGGTAGTGCTTTGCAAAAGTGTGCACTGAAGTCCAAGTTGCAGCCTCCAAAATATCCTTGGTTGGTACTCCTCTGAGGAAGGCTGCTGAAGTGGCTGCTGCTCTGGTTGAATGTGGCCTAATGCCCTTAGGCACTGATTTACCATGCTGTGAATAGCAGAAACGAATGCAGTGGCCTATCCATTTTGAAATAGTCTGCTTTGAAATAGCCTTTCCTTGCGATCCTGCAGCATATGCCACTAAAAGTTGCTCAGTCTTTCTGAAAGCTTTAGTTTTGTCCAAGTAGAAGCGTAGCTGTCTGTATATGTCCAAAGAATGCAGAAGTCCTTTATTCTGTGGGTTTGGATAAAAGGTAGGCAAATGAATGGTTTGGTTAAGAGCCACACTGGACATTACCTTAGGCATAAATGTTGGGTTTGTTCTTAGAGAAACCCTGTCCGGATGGAAAATAAAAGGTTCCACAGCCATTAATGCCTGTAACTCTGAGACTCTTCTTGCTGAAGTTATTGCTAGGAGCAGAGCTGTTTTCCATGATAAGAATTTTATCTCGGCTGTATTGGCTGGCTCAAAAGGAGGCAGTGTGAGCTTTTCCAAAACAAAATTGAGGTCTCATGCAGGTATTGGTGCTCTCCTTGGAGGTCTTATCTTTTTGGCCCCTCTGAGGTACTGCCATAGCAGTGGATGTGAAAAAATAGGTGGGTCCGTATTGTTGTGTCTTTCGGCTTTTCCCGGTTAGGGGTCGCCACAGCGGAACTCCGGTCCGCTAATGATTGGCAGTTGATTTTATGTACCGAGTTGCCAGTCCTGATGCACAACCTTCAACGAAGGTACGCCCATTCACGCATGTCTCCATGTAGAAGACGCTCTAGCTGAGAGCTGAACCGGACAGCGTCTTACTGTGAGGCGACAACGCTACCGCAGCACCACCACCGCGGATAGGTGGGTCTGTATTGTAATGAGCTGAAATGGCAGATGCATTTCAGCTCATTGCAATACGGACTCACCTATCCACGGTGGTGGTGCAGGTGGGTCCTATTGTAATGAGCTGAAATGGCAGATGCATGGATCTCAATTGATGAGAAGGATAGGCCTTTGTCCAGCATCTCAGTTAGGTATTGTAAAATCTGAGGAATATTTGGTACAAGCCTGTCAATTCCTCCTGCCTGGTTCCAAGCACAGAATCTCTTCCATTTTTCTGCATAAGATTCTCTGGTGCTGGGCCTCCTGGCCTCCAAAATAACATCCATAACAGTTTTAGAGCGTGGTGTGTTCTGAGTGGTTATATTATCCGCCATGCAGCCAGATTTAGTGTTCTGAGTTGGCTGTGCAGGATCTGATTGTTTTGTTGGGTCAGTAGATGAGGAATTTGAGGTAATGTCCAGGCTGGGCCTTGAGGCAAGCTCTTTAGGATTGGATACCAGTGCTGGCGTGGCCAATCTGGGGCAATCAGTATCATTTTTGGCTTATCTTGTCTGACCTTTAGGAGTACCTTGGGGAGGAGAGGCAGTAGAGGAAAGGCATATACTGTAAGGGTTTTCCAGCTGAATGACAGAGCATCCACTTTCCATGCTTGTTTGTGATAAGTCCTTGTGCAGAATCTCTGTAGTTGGCAGTTGTGAGGGGAGGCAAATAGATCTATGTCTCGGCATCCCCATTTCCTTGTTATCATGCTGAAGACCTGTGGATCTAGTTTCCACTCGTAAGGGTCCATGAGGTTTCTGCTTAGTTCGTCTGCCAGAGTATTTGTCTTTCCTGGCAGGAATTGTGCTTGCAGGTGCACTTGATAAGTCAATGCTGTGTTCCACAAATTCATGGCTTGTCTGCAGAGGGGGCAGGAATGTGTGCCTCCTTGCTTGTTTATGTACCACATGACTGTGGTATTGCCCATCTTTATCAGCAGTTGTCCTGGATGGAGTAGATCCTTGAAGGCTGTCAGGGTATTCTGTACAGCTAGCATCTCTTTTTGATTGATATGAAGATGCATTTGGCTTGCGGGCCATGTGCCCTGAATACATTTTCCTGCCATGTGGGCCCCCCTGCATAATCTGATGCATCTGTTGTTAGTGTCTGCCTTGCTGTGGGTAAAGTGAATGGCTGTCCCTTGTTGTGGTGACAGGCTTGTGCCCACCATCGAAACTCCTGTTGCAGGCAGGGAATGAGGGTAATTAATGTTTCCAGGCTGTGGCAATGTTGAGTCCAGACACTTTTTAGATACCATTGTAGCTTCCTAATATGCAGTCTTGCAAATGGAATTAGCAGAATGCAGGATGCCATGAAGCCCAAATCCTGCAAAATTTTTCTTGCAGATAACTGGGTCTTTGTTGCCATCTTTTCGAAGTAAGAAATCAGTTGCCTTTGTTTGTTTAGCGTGAGATAAGCCATCTGGGCAGTTGTATTTAAGCTTGCACCCAGGAATATTATCTCTTGAGAGGGTACTAGTTTTGAATTCTTTTCTTTTACCGTGTACTCTAGGCAAATTAGTAATCTTTATACAAACGCCAGATGCTTCAGTAGAATGTCTTTGTTCTCTGCTTGAATAAGGCAGTCGTCCAAGTAGGGATATATTTGAATTCCTCTGTCTGCAAAATGCAATTACTGATGCCAGGCATTTAGACCCTGGGCACAGTAGATAAGCCAAAGGGCAGTGCAGAGAATTGGTAGTGCATTGAGCCAGCTATGAATCTGAGGTATCTTCTGCAAGATTGTCTGATTGGGACATGCAGGTATGCCTCTTTGAGGTCCAAAGTCACAAGCCTAGCCTTCTTGCCAAGCATGGGCAGAAGCTGCTGCAGAGTCAACATTTTGAATTTTGGAATGTACAGAAAAGTGTTTAGAATAGACAGGTCCAGTATTGGTCTCCAGGCTTTGTCCTTTCTGGGTACCAAGAAAGGTCTTGAGTAAAATCCTTGTCCCTAATCTTGCTGTGGTACTCGCTGAATAGCCTTCATGTCCATGAGAGATGAAACTTGCTTTTGTGCTCTGCCCATTGATTGTGTGGCAGGTCTGGCATACCTTTTGTCTTTGGAAGGGTGTGAAAGTGGAACCTGTAGCCCTGAGAGACTATATTCAAGACCCATTTGTCCTGGGTGATCATGTGCCAATTTTGTGAAAAAAGTGCTAGCTTTACCCCTAAGGGTGCTGCCAAAAGATAAGTGCTTGGCATTGGCAGAGGAAAGTCATTGGGACGGTTTCCTATATGGCTGTGATATGTCTTCTCTGCTTTTGGATGTAGAAGCACCCCACTGTTTAGGACTGTATGAGCCTTGGGGCTGAGTTCTGCCTCGTGGGCATCTGTATCTGCCTCTTTGTGGCCTGTCTGACATCAGAAAGGACCAATTCTTAGAAGGCCAGTTCCTGCTTAATCTGGGTGGCTGTACCTGTAAGAAATCCTTAACTGTCTGCATAGATTTCACTTTAGCCTCCATTTTCTTTAACACCTTTTCTGCCTTAACACCAAACAAAGTATCATGCTGTAATGGAGCATCCAATAATTTTGCTTTAACATGATCAGGCAGATTCTGTTCCTTTAACCAAGCATGCCTTCTAATGAAAGAACCTGTAACAGCGGCCCTGCAAGAGGCCTCCAGTGAATCAAAACCACATTGCAAAGTATGCTTTCCCACTTGTTCAGCTGCATGCAATGAATCCTGCATTTCTTTGTTTTCAAAACATTCAGAATTTGTCAACAATTTCTGTTTAAGCAGTGACATTAAATATTGCTGATATTTAAGAATATGAAACTGACAATTTAAAGCCCTTACAGCCAAGGTATCAGAAGTGTAAACTTTTTTCCCCCATCTGTCCAGTGCCCTAGAATCCCTATCGGAGGGGACAGGGTTTTTTGCAGTGGAAGCCTTGACCCCTTTGGGACCCTGAGATATAGTTTCTGGGTCAGCAGCAGGGTTTTTATATAGAAATTTATGAGAATCTGGAACCCTGTAGTATCTGTCTGGCTTAACAGGTGCAGGGGGTAAAGAGCCAGGAGACAGGCCGGACTCGGAAAATACATCATCTACAATGTCTAGAACAGGTGGAATAGCAAGAGGTCTGTGCTGAGGCAGTAAAAGAAAGTCTCTGAGCCTTTTCTTAGATTCTGAGTAATCTTGGCTCTCCCAGTGAAAATGCTCCCTCATGGTATGCAGGGTTTCCCCAAAAGAATAATCCTCAGGAGGAGAGGCTGAAGGAATACATTCTTCAGCATCAGAATCCTCATAGGGAGGAAGAGAGTATTCCTATTCTTAAGAGGAGTCAGAGGAAATGGAAACCTGATCAGAAGAATCGTATTCTGTGTCTTGCCTAGGCCTCTTATCAGGAGGGGGATGGGAACCCCTGATCAAAGTAATTAGGTCTTCGGCCATTTTAAGCATCTGTTTCTTAGGCATGGAAGTCTGTCCATGAGTATGCTGTACTTGTTTCTTTGTCTTTAAAGCTGTTTTAGTCTTTGCCTTGGAAGTTGAGGTTGGCTTGACATATAACTGTGTAGGTCTGAAAACGCCCTCAGAAGCCGATGCCTGCTCAGCGGCTCCGGACCCATCTGAGGGAATAGTTTCGAGTGTCCAATACCTTGAGTATCCAGAGGCCTAGTTGTCTCTATGTGGGAGTCAGAAGCGGCCGTGTTGTGGCTCTGAGGTAGCGGGCATCAGGGGCTGCAAAAGCGCCTCACTGAGAACCGGCGAACCGGTGACTGGCCTAGCGAAGGCCTCGTCATTGGTTTTGGACCTTGGATGACTGCCCTTTTCCTTTTCCTTGCACTTTTTATAAACTCCGGTCGTCGGCTGTTCCGATGGCATTATGTAATTAAACCTTCGGCCAAAATAATGAAAGGCAAAATCGTACCAACGCTTAATAGTGCATTGGTTAAATCTAGCACAAAACTGACAGCTAGCAGTGTCGTGGTCAGGGCCTAGGCAAGGAATACAGTAAGAATGGAAATCCTTATGAGGTATTTGCTTCCCACAAGAAATACAATTGTTAACTTTTTCTGACATCGGTCTGGAGCAAGAAAAAAGTTTCCCCAACAGGGTACTTAGCTTTATTGAAGACTTCGGATCTGAAATTCGATTTCGAAAATCTCAGGAGTCGGCCGACTGGCACTTGCGAACTGCTTTTGCTTCGGGCACCACACAGCAAGAAAGACTGAAGAAAATGGCGTCGGCTGCATCTTTTATACCCCTGGCGCACTGACGTCAGGGAAGAGGCGACAGCAACTGACACCGGACCAGGACTTTGGAATTCAGGCCGACTGTGGGTAGCCTGCCAGCAGGATAACCCAAGTGTAATGACTGCAACAATGAAACACTAACATCAGCACACCAACAAACAGTGCTGAATCAGAATTGGGATTGCATTTGTCATCACCATGCAGCAGCTTGGAGCTCCTAGTGCACTGTAGTGACACTGCATGCCATGGATAATTTCCAACCTTAAAAAAAGTTACATCTTAAGCACAACTGTACACCTGCTACTTCAGCAAATGTTTAAAGGGTTTTCAGTACTGCTGGCTACATTGCTACACCTAGGCAAAGTAGACTTAGTGATAAATCACTGGAGTTGCTTGTCATGGTCAGTTGCAACACAGACCAATTGATGAACATTACTATTTGGGGATTTTACTATTTTATGGTTTTAAAAATGTTTTATTGTGCAGTTGATTATTTAGCCAAACATGTGCTTAGAGATACAGTTTAACTTTTATGATTTAACACTGACTACATTGTTTTCAAGTTAAACACTTGGATTGCCAACTTGCATGTTAAGATAGTGGGCAGTAAGTTGCTAATTAAAAATCTAATTAGCCTAATTAGTTTCAATTTTGCTAATTCTAATTAGATATGTCAGACAGCTAACTCTAATTCTAATTCCCAAAAATGAGCTGCTAATTCTAATTACCAAATAAGCTAATTAAAAACAACACTGCCAGCTCCGATTGAGCCGAGGAACTCAGAATGAGGTGGAGATGAGGAAGGATTGATTCTTGTCTCCTTCGTAGACAGAACCAGGTGGATTGGATCTGACGACTCTAACTTCCAGAGGAGGAACATGAAGCAGGGATGCAGAAATGCAGAACTCCTGGCCCATAGGGATAGGAGCTGTGGAGGGCCTTTAAAGCCTTGCACCCAGAGGACTTTCTTGACCACCCTCTCCACATCATCTTCTGCAAGGCTTCTAGTGGAGTGAATCAAGGATGCTGATGGTGATCTTGGTCTCTCCAAGAGTGGTGATGGAACCCTGGATGGTACCTGATCTACAGAGGGGAAGTATCAAGTCCCTAGCAAAATTGGCTTAAATGGACTTCCCATTTGATCCAACACCAATGGATCTGAACTATCATGAGACAGAGCGATTCGGATCTGAAGCTGCCTGATCCGATGGAGGAGTCCCCGAAGTAGTGGGACTTAAATAAACCTCCTTTGGATCCGAACATTTAGCAAGTTTTGGAGTCAGCTCCATCAAAATCCTTGGAACTGACAAGTCTTTTCCTTCCTCTGTCTGAACCTCTGGAGGACATAGAGGAAGCTGGGCTGCAGCATCTAAATGTAGAGAAAGAATCAGATTTCTTTTTGTCTCTGCCAGAAATGGCCTCCCCAAATGAGAAGGGCAACATGCCTTTTAAAATCAATTTATTCGTACTCTCTACTAGAGCTCTATAATTAAATGCCTTGCAAATGTCACAGTCCTCCTAAAGATGGGACGGACCAAGGCTGCAAGCACACATACTGTGTGAGTCACTTAGTGGAATTTTGTGACCGCACTTAAAGCATTTTTTGAAGTCAGCCGACCTGTTGTTTTTTCTGCCATAATGTGAGGTAGAGCGCAACTATCAAGGCAAAAAAACTACAGTTGTGCACACTTACCATAAATGAAGATGTTACAGTGTTATTCACTATTGCAGTCATCACATAGGTTCATAGGTAGGTACTAGGCTATTGGCCCTAGGGCCTATACAAGCCTAGCCAAAAAGGTACCCTGGGTTTCGCCACCCAAATTATTTTCCTGTGCCCCTGTCGAGCAGAGCCCCAAAGGTGATCCCCGGGGTGAATTTCCTATTTCCCATTCAATCATCAAGATTTTTCTTGAAGAGTGCTAATGAGGAGCTTTGTTTCATATAGATAGGCAGTTTGTTCCAGAGTATGTGAAGTCTCTGGGACAGGAATCTATCCCTCCAGCATGTTCTGTTTATTGTGGTGACAAGGTTTAGGTCCCTAGAGCGTGTAGCTCGGAGGGATTGGGATTTCTTTAAGTGGAGCATGTCCAACAGCTCTGGGTTTGACATAGCTTTGTATGTTAGGCAAAGATCGCCTCGGAGTAGCTGATATGCAACGGAGTAAAGCTGGAGTTTAAGACGGTCTGCATAGGGCATCTGTATGAGGCCGGTAATCCTCTTTGTGAGGTATTTCTGCGGTCTATCCAGTTGCTGTAGACATCTTGTGAGGTACATACCAAAAGGGGCGTTGTACTCTATAATGGGTCTAACGAATGACGAATAGAAGGGAACAATGACCTCTTTTTCCCCTGGATGAGAAACCTTTTGTTATGAGGTGTGCCATGTAGAAGGATTTCCTGACTACTGTGGCGATGTGATTATCAAAGGAGAGGCTACTGTCCATCTGTGTCCCAAGGTCTCTTATCACACCTTTGGTGTTAAGTAGATTACCACCTATGTGGTAGCTCATGGGTACAGAGGTTTTACCAAAGGGGATGACAATGCACTTTTTGGCATTGAGCTTGAGGCCATGGCTTTGACACCAGGCATCTGTGTCAGTGAGGCCCTTTTGTAGGATGTCCACATAGTTAGGAGTTTCGATTATGGCTCCTAGTTTGCAGTCATCTGCGAACTTCGTTAGCCAAAGACCTTCTGTGTTAGCCTGTACTTCAGAAAGTAGATAACAAACAGGAGAGGACCCAGGACTGAACCCCTGTGGTACTCCACTTTTCACTGGTCTGAAGTCAGATTTGGAGTCTACTACTTTCACAGTGTAGGTCCTGTCAGTGAGCCAGTTGGCAACCCATCTTGGGACATAGGGATTTATACCTAGTTTAGTGAGTTTATCTATAATTCCAGAGTGGGGGATGGTGTCAAAAGCCTTGGCGAGATCTAGATAGGCTGTGTGAACCACCTTACCCTCATCTACGGCTTTGATAACTGCTTCAAAGAAGTCTATCAAGTTTAGGAGACATGACCTGCCTTTTAGAAACCCCAACTGGGTGGGGTCCAGAGTATGGAGATTACCAATGTATTTGTTTATAAGTTCCATGATGATACATTCCATGGCCTTGAAGACCAGACTCGTTAGGCTAATGGGGCAGTAGTTGCCGGGGTGTATGGTGGCTCCCCCTTTGTGGAGTGGGTAACTGTCACTGTGTGCCATTCAATGGGCACAAGGCCTGAGCTGAGGCTATGACTGAACATGGTGCTTAGGTGGGGTGCCAGTTCATTCTGTAGTTCATGTAGAACACAACCTGGGATGTTGTCAGGTCCCATGGATGCTGTGTTCTTGGCTTTGGAGAGTGTGGTTTTTACCTGTGCAGCCGTGATTACAGGAACTTTGCATTCTTCCGGTATAGAGATGGGCCCTTTAGGGGGTGAGAGAGGGGTAAAGGTAGCACTGAACCTATCTGCCAGGATGTTGGCAATATCAGTTGGTTCTGTATATTTAGTGCCATTGTGCTGTAACTCAGAGCAGATCTGAGTGTTGCCATTGAGATTCTTGACATATTGCTATAGAATGCTTTATGGTTGTCTTTAGAATCAGTGGCAATTTTGTTTTCATAACTAGCTTAGGAGGATTTTATGAGGGATCTCAGGTTCTTACTGAGGCTGACCAGGGAGTTCCTCCAATCATGGAATTTTACTCTTTTTTTGTAACAGTTTCTTAATTCTGTTGTAGAGTTTGTTTATGGCAAGGGACCACCAGATTGGCTTCCTTTTTTTGGAGGATAGCATCTTGGTTCTGTTAGGGATAGCATGATCCATGCACTCGTGTAAGTGCTTATAAAGTGCTTTTGTGTAGGATTCAGCAGTCGTACCTCTATTGTCCGTCTGCATGGTTATCGTGAAGTTTGCCACTTTTGTCTTAAGAAGAGTGAAGTTGGCTTTTGGAGAAATGTTTTATGGTGGTTTCCCTAATGGGGGGTGGGGGCAGGTAGTGGATGTCTAGGGTGATTAGCTTGTGGTCGGATCTGACTGAGGAATTGACCTCTGGTGTGGAACACCGGCCACCCATGTTGGTAACGACCAGGTCTAGGATACTGCTGCCCCTGGTGGGGGTGTGGATAAGCTGATCCAAGGCATTGGAATTTATGAATTCCAGAAAACATTGAGCAAAAGAGTTGGTACAGGAGTAGTTTTCCCAGTTAATGGTGGGGTAGTTGAAATCGCCCATTATTAGGGTGTTGGGTTGTGCCCTAACATTTTCCAGTGTATCAAGAAATGAGGAGTGGGAATCCTGGGGCATGGTGGGAGATCTGTAGCAAGTTACAATTTGGATTGCGGTCTTGCCCAGAGTTAGTTGCACTTGGATAATTTTGGCTGCATTATGCTGAGCAACTAGCCTGGAGGTGTGGATATCCTTAATGAATATGGACATGCCTCCGCCTTTAGTGTTTTGGTCCAGGTTAGGTGGCTGAAAGGTGTGGTATGAATTATAGCCTGTTAATGCAGAGGTGCTCTCTGGAGCCTTGAACCAGGTCTCTGTCACTGCACAGATGTTGATGCTCTCCATTTTAAGGAGTGCCTCGAGTGAATGCATTTTGAGGATTAGGCTTCTAGCACTGAGTAGCATTACCCTCAGATTTTGCTTGCTTGCACCTGTTGCAGTGGTGAATTTGTCATTTGAACCTTGCCTAAAAAAGGCACTATAGAGGTGGCAAGAGCCTTAGCCAGTATCCGGAATCCCAAGGTTGACAGGTACAGACCATCTCTGGCAAAGCATCGTGGTCTATTGATCATGTCATCTCAGGCAGACAGATGCTGGATCCCCTTAGAATGACACCAAAAGCTTAGCCAGTTGCTGAATCATTATGTCATTGTACTGTGGTATCATTCTGGGTGATGGCAGGATGCTACTCAGGGCTAGGGTCATACCTGCCTGGCTACAAGATTGGAGAACTCCTCCATGTCTCTTTTCATATAGTCCAGGGAGGTACATCTCAGGTCATTCACACTAACATGGACAATGACAGAATCATATTTGTACTTGCTGTGGAGTGACCTGAGTGCGTGTGTTATGTGGTGGATCCTGGCACATGTCAGGCAGCTGACCATAACTTTCTCCTTGTTTAGCCTGGTGAGTGGAACATCAGTGTGTCTGACTATAGAGTCATCTATGACTAGAGTGTTGTGTAGGTTTTTATGATTATGGGCTGTGGTTGAGTGGCACAATGAATTTGTGGGCTGTGTGTCATTTGGGTTGTGTTGAGGGGGTGAAGGTTGCTTGCGTTTCTGCTTTGGAGGTCTCTGTTGCTTGAACAGATTTTTATTGAGAGCCTCCATGAACGTAGGTGTGTGTTTTGTGTTTCTGTGTGTCTGTTTTGGTGGTGTAGGTTTTGAGGGACTATGTGATGAGTATGGTGTGGTGTAAATGTTTACCTTCTCCTCTAGACTGTCTAGTCCAGTCTTGGGTTAAGAGAGCTTTGCTTCCAGTTTGGCTATATAAGTGCATCTCTCACAGGTTGCAGTGTTGAGTGGTAGGAGCTGGTACATGAGGCAACTGCTGCAATGCCCCAAGATGCCCAGGCTCATTAGGTAGACAGAAGAAAACACCATGAGCTGACTCTTAGACATGCCTGGATAGGTGCTTATTTATTATGCACTAAAAACTGTCTTCCTCTAGACAAGTGAGGAAAGTTGAGTGCTGTAGTAATTTGTAGCTTATTTAGTGCTTACAACAAGTTCTGTACAAGTGTTGAGCTGAAAGAAACAGATCTGAATGCTAAAACTAAAAAACTGGCTAGTTTTAAGGGAAAATTTAAAGAGTAGACTTTATGGTGCCAGGAATACTTTAACTCTAGCTAAGCGGCGATCTATAAAGTGTTTTTTTTTTTTAATATAACAGTAGCAAATGAGCAAACTGATTTAAACAAATTAACTGATAAAAAGCTAAAAACTGATCCCCATTCCAGCAGTCTTCAATCAGACAAGTTCTAACTGCACACTCCTCGACCTTCTCCAAAAATGATGGTCTGGATTAGTGCTCAAGTTATACAACCAAAGCTAGATTCATCAGGTCTGAATTTAGTCTATGCTACAGCAAATAAGGCGTACCAATTTCAGAAAGAAACAGTTCAAATAAGCAGGCACAATAAGTCTTTAACCAGAAACTCACAGCTCAGAAGGGCAGAATCTACCCTCTCCTCCCACAAGAGTGCAGACCACACCTTCTTAATGTAAAATAACTGGCCTGAAGCCCAAGTGCTTAAACCAGAACTAATACACTTTAGGAATAACAGACACTAAGCCTTCAATCAGCAACTCCCAACTTAGAATGATGTAAGCTACCTGTCCTGCCACAACAGTGCAGACCACAAACCTTCTTAATGTAAAACAACTGGTGTGAAGCCAAAGTGTTTCAACCAAAGGCTTATAATAACAGTTACAATCTACTCAGGCTACTAACAAGCAGTAATAAATGCAGCAGAATAAATGCAATTAAGTACTTTTAAGAACAAGTACCAAAGCAAAATAAAGTAATAAAGTAGGAAGAAACACAAACAGTAAAAGCAGATGAATAAAGTACATTTTTTTACATAACAGAAAACAAGCAAACTTATTTAAACAAATTACCCAATTAACCAGTAAAAAAGCTCACAACTGAGCCCTGTTCCAGCAGTTTTCAATTAGACAAGTTCTAACTGCACACTCCTGCCACTAGGGTGGAGGGGAATCTTCTCCAAAAATTATGGCCTGGATTAGTGCTCAAGTTATACAAACAAAGCTAGATTCAGGATGTCTGAATCTAGTCTATGCTACAGCAAACAAGGCGCACCAATTTCAGAAAGAAAAATTTCAAATAAGCAGGCACAATAAGGCTTTAACCAGAAATTCCCAGCTCAGAAGGGCAGAATCTAGCCTCTTCTCCCACAACAGTCCAAACCACAAATCTTCTTAATGAAAAATAACTGGCCTGAAGCCCAAGTGCTTTAACCAGAACTAATGCACTTTTAGAATAACAGACACTGAGCCTTCAAGTCAGTAATTCCCAACTTAGAAGGGTGTAAGCTACCTGTCCTGCCACAACAGTGCAGACCACAAACCTTCTTAATGTAAAACAACTGGTCTGGAGGCTTAGAATAACAGTTACAATTTAATCAGGCTACTACTAAGCAGTAACAAATGGAGCAGAATAAATACAATTGAGTACTTTTAAGAAGATACAAAAGCAAAATAAAGTGCAATTTTTTAAGTAGAGTGCAAGGCGAGAGGAAGAAGGAGCAGAAGAAAAATTCTGAAAAATTCAGCGATATTTTACTTTACTTGCTCACCAAATGTGCAGTAGCAAGCACCGCCCAAACCCCGCCTGTGGTGTTTGACATCACAGTTAAGCACTGAATATTCAAACAGACTGTCTGCAACAGCTGCTCATTTCTGATAGTAATTGAGTTTAGCATAATTTCTCGTCATTTTTGATAACACCTGCCACTTCTCTTCCTCTGGGGCTACCATTTGGCAGCAGTATTTTACTTTGCTACCTTCCCAGTTTTGTGATGGGGAACATTTCCCTCTCAAAAAATATATACTTGAAGGAGTGGCAGCAATCTCAAACTGTGCAAATAACTCTTAAGTACATGATTTGTCACTAGTGCAGAATTTGAGAGCTGGTAATAAAGTGACCATTGGAATAACTGGAAATAACCAAATCAGGACAGTCTTCCCAAAATCAAGTTTCTAACTGCTACTTATCATTGCAACCCTAAATCAGATTAGGCCTTTCTGAAATCCATGGTTGCTGAAGGTTTATGCTTCTTAACAAGGAGTAATGTACTCACCATAACGTTCGATGTATGTAGTCCATCTCACCTCACATTCTTACCTGTGGGTTCGGAGCCGAATGTCGGCTCCGACTCGGCCAAAACCTTTCTAGCTCGAAGTCTTTCTATTGGCTGGGCTAAGATGGTATCCCATGCTGCACTGCTCTATATCCCCAGATCTACTTTGCTGCGAACACCAACACTCATTCTGCATGCATAACACCACCCAAGGAAAGGAAGAACAAACCAAGAATGAAGGGAGCTCTGAAACCAGACCTAACCTCCAGATCCGCCAGGAAGGGGGAAGGAGGGGGGGGGAAGAAAGAATGTGAGGTGAGATGGACTACATACATCAAACGTTATGGTGAGTACATAACTTCTTGATGTTATGTAGTCCAATCTCACCTACATTCTTATCCGTGGGACAGCGTCCCTAGCACCTAAATCCTGGGAGGCTCAATGGAAGATGCTCCTGAGCACTGTGGAACCAAAGGAAGACCTGCCCCTAGATACTACATCCAACTTGTAATGAGTAACAAAGGTGTGAAGAGATGCCCAAGCAGACACAACACAAATATCATCCATAGATAATCTGGCCTGATAAGCTGTAGATGTAGATACAGACCGAGTAGAGTGAGCCTTCACCGGGAACGGTAAATCTTTACCCCCTGAGGAATAAATGAAAGAAATGCGACTGGAGATCCACCTGGACAGCATGACTTTGGAGACAGGAGACCCAATTCTGTTTTCCGAAAAGGAAACAAACAGCTGATCAGATTTTCTGAGGTCTTTGGTTCTGTGGAGATAAAAACGTAATTGTCTGTGTACATCCAATTGATGAAATTTAAATTCTGCCTTGTTGGAGAACTGGGGAAAAAACACTGGCAACTCAATAGATTGATTAAGGTTACTGATTAATGTCACTTTGGGAAGAAAGGAAGGGTTAGGTCTGGGAGAAACCCTGTCCTTATGAAAAATCAAATAAGGGGGTTTGATTGATAAGGCTTGAAGCTCTGAAACTCGTCTGGCTGACGTGATGGCTACTAAAAAGACAGTCTTCCAAGTTAAGAATTTTAAATCACAAGTGGCTGCAGGCTCAAAGGGGGATGAAGTAAGAGCATGTAGAACAAAGTTTAAATCCCAAGGCATGACAGGTTCCGACATCGGAGGACGAAGTAACAGAGTGCCCTTCAGAAAAGCCTTACAGAGTCTATGAGCCATCAGACTAGGTTTGTTTGTGACATGAAAGGTAGAAATCACCGCCAATTGGACTTTAATGGTTGCGGCCGCTGAACCCTGGTTAAACAGCATAGACAAGAACTCCAACACAGATGAAATTGTAGCCGTGTAAGGGTCAATCTTTTGGGTATGAGCCCAGATTGAAAACCTCCTCCATTTGCTGTAGTAAATCTTCCTGGTGGAGGGCTTATGAGAGGAAGATAAAATATGAACCACCTCTGGTGAGAAATGATGTAGCCTAACTAATGACGGAAGTGGAGTAGGCAGGCTGTCAACCGGAGGGTCCGAAGAGAGGGATGGAGCTGCCCTGACGTGTGCCAGTAAGTCTGGTTGTGGGTCCAGAATCCAGGGAGCGTCCATGAAACCGGGATGGAGAAAGGGGAACCAAATTTGATGAGGCCAGTGTGGAGCAATCAGAATCATTCTGCTTCCCAAGGCTTGTGCTTTCTGAATAACCTTTGACAGCAAGGGAACCAGAGGGAAGGCATATAGTAGACCGGAGGGCCAATCGTGGACTAGAGTATCCCTGGGTGACTCCCCCTGAGGGGGGATCAATGTGAAGTAGCTGCTGCATTTGGCATTGAGGGGGCTGGCAAAGAGGGCGCAGCAAGGTTGACCCCACCTGCGGCTCTGTTCCGCAACTTGACAGTTTAGGGACCACTCGTAAGGCATCAGAATAGCTCTGCTTGGCCTGCCTGCGATCACATTGGACTTCCCCGGAATGTGCGTTGCCACCAGAAAACGTTAGGAAGACACTGCCCACTGCCACACTCGTATGGCCTCTCTGCAAAGATAAGACTTGTTTCCTCCCTGCTTGTTCAGATACCACACCACTGACATATTGTCCGAGTGGATTGCAATAGTCCCGAGAGGAAGAAAGCTCTGAAGTGCTTGCAACGCTAGTAACACAGCTCTCATCTCCGCTCTTATCTCCAGGACATTGATATGCAGATGCATCTCATGCTCTTGCCACGTGCCTTGGACTGTCCTGCCTAGATAATGCCCCCCCATCCCATCTGGGAGGCATCCGTGGTCACCGTGGCAATAGGGGGCGCAGGAACGAAAGGCATTCCTGCATTCAGTTTGTCAGTGCGAAGCCACCAACTGAGATCCTGTTTGCGCCTGTCCGTGAGTAGAAAAGCTAAAGACGTTGGAGAGACCACTGGGCAAAAAGTAGCCACTGAAGGAGTCTCATATGTAACCTTGCCAGAGGGACTAACATAATCGTCACAGCCATTGTTCCCAATAGTTGGAGGACCCATCTTGCCTTTGCTCTTCTCAGGGGAAGCAAGACATGAACTTGTTGTTGTAGGACTCTGATTCTTTCCTGTGGTAGAAACGCCCGCATGAGGATGGTGTCTAGTTCTGCGCCTATAAAAGTGACACGCTTGAGAGCAACAAGGCAGATTTTTCCCAATTCAACGTGATGCCCAGCTGTTGACATAGGTGTATAGTAGCGTCCCTGGTCTGAATTAGTCGATGCCTGGTGGTGGCAATAAGGAGCCAATAGTCCAGATATGGAAACACTTGGAATCCCTGACGTCTCAAGTGAGCAGTCACCACTGCCATGCATTTGGTAAACACCCTGGGGGCTGTGGTGAGACCAAAGGGCAGGGCTCAAAACTGAAAATGACTGGCTCCCAGCCGGAAGTGTAGGTGACTTCTGGATGCCCTGTCCATCTTGATGTGGTAGTAAGCATCCTTGAGGTCGATGGAGCACATCCACGCTTCTTTTCCCAACAATGGGAGAACAGACTGCAATGTGACCATTCAGAACTTGGACTTTTGCACGTAGGTGTTCAATTGGCTGAGATCTAATATGGGTCTCTGGTCCCCTGTCCTTTTCGGCACCAAAAATAATCTTGAGTAAGTCCCTAATCCGATCTGGTCTGAGGGGACAAGTTGGATGGCTCCTTTTCCTAGCAGCTTTGAAACTTCTGAAGCTGCATAACCCCTTTGACTGGGTGGAACATCTGGGATTTTCTTGACTGGAGGGGGATCTGACGAAAAGGGGATGACATATCCTCTGGAAATTATTCGTAGAACCCATTGGTCCTGGGTGATGTCTCACCAGGCCTCTGGGTATAACGTGATTCGAACCCAGACTGGCTCCGGAAACGCACAGTCGGGCCTCCCATCAGGAGTGGCGGTAGGGAGAACCACGAAAGGAATCGCGGTCTCCCGAGTTGCGGGGGTCTCCTCTGCCTCTAGGGCGGCATCTCCCTAAATAACCACCCCATCCTCTGCCACTGAAAAAAACCTCTGTGATTTCTTGAACCACATTTTGCCACCCCTCTGGGCCTTGGGATAAGGCCTAGAGGGAAGGGAAAAATGGACTCCTACAGCAGACAGACTTTTTCCCTCCTGCTCGCACCTGGTGAGGGTGTCTTTCACCTTGGTTCTGAATAAAGAGGAACCATCGAAAGGGGCGTCGGTGTAGGAATACTTGAAGGCCTCCGCGAAATGACAAAGGCACATCCAGGCCTGTCTCCTAAGAGCAACTCCTGAACTTGCTGCCCTACTCGCTCCATCAGCTGCATATGAGATGAGCCTCATGGAGGAGTTAACGATGGAATTGAGGGTAGACATCTGAGCATTAACTGTCTGGGTCACTGCCTCAGAAACGTTACCAGTGAGAGTATCTCCAAGCTCCTTGAGGAGATCTCTCTGGAGCTGTGTAAATAATTCAGTGACCGTAAGGTAAAGGTAGTTAAAGAAAGGGTAAGCTTCCCATACCGGTCCATGGTCCTAGACTCCTTGTTAGGAGGATGGACGGTGGAAGAAGTCTCGGCTAATTCCTTCTGAGTGGCCGCTGCCACTACCATGGCATCCACAGGGACTCCCTTGGACAAAAATTTCTTACCAGGAGGAGCAGACAGAAATTTATTGGGTCTCCTGGGGACTGGTTCCACAGAGTCAGGGGTCTCCCACACCCTTCGACAGACCAAATCCAGAAGCTCGAAGGGTGGAGATACCCAGGAGGCAGAGGGCTGAGCACCAAAGGCCTTCAGGAAGACAGACTCCTCCTCAGAGGGGGCTTTGGATGGCTAGTCACCTCTTTGTTTCAAAATCTCTAGAATGTCAGAGAAAGAAACATCCTCAGAGGATGACTTGGGGACCCCTCCGATTCCTCGAGGTCGATGTTTGATGTGAGAGACTCACCCTGGGAATCTATGTTGCTTCCTCTTGCATGTCTTCTTTCTGGGTGGCTCTTCAGGCAATGACTCTGAGGGGCCCTCAGAAATGTGGGGACCACTCATGGGGGTACCCTGAGGCCTTGGGGCTCCGCTGTCTAGAGATAGATGGCAATCAGAGACGTGCACCGGTGTGGTAGGGGACAGAGTGACCGACCCTCGTGATGCCACTGATGACCTGGCCAGCGCACTCTGCATGGCCTCGAAGGCTGTTCCCCCTGAGTCCGAAGAGCGACCAGCCTCCAAAACCATGACAGGAGTCAGACTTCCCCACGCTGAAGTACCGAGAGAGAGACTAGGAACCTATAAGTGTCCCGAAGCCTCTCCCTTGGGTCTGACCAAGGAATCCTGAATCAGACGGGGTTGGAGCTGACGTTGGCATGGATAAGCCAGGAGGGGCTGTCGGAACAGACCTAGGGACATCACACGGAGCCGAGAACTCCGGCTCCGAAAGCTGAGATTCGCTCGGAGGAAGTATCGAAGCAGGTTGAAGGATGGGTTCCGGAGCAGACTGGGTCAGAGCCGAAAACAATTTTGCCAAAACCGGTGACTGAAGGAGTCTCTGCACCACTCTATCGACGTCAACATCTGAGAAGGTCCTGGAGGATTTACAGGATAGAGAGGGAGATCGAGACCTCCTCTCCGAAGGGGACCTGCGAGGAGGTGATGCTGGCCTAATGCTAGGCGATCGGCTCCGTAACCACAGACACTTCCTGTGGCCCCAAGGACAATGGAGCAGAGGATGTCGAAGCAGACTTTGCTATTTTCTCCGGTGGCTCCGAGGAGACTGATGGAGCCGGAGATCTCTTTTTAGATTTTGAAGATTTTGTTTTGGAGCTGGAAGCAGTTTCCAGACCCTCCTCAAAGGAAGGTTTCAAAAGTCCCTTCAGAATCAACTTATTCTTCCTTTCCTGAAGAACTCTCGGACAAAACACATGACAGAAACTGCACGACTCCTGGAGATGGATTGCTCCCAGGCAATACACACAGACAGAATGTCCATCTGTAATGGACATTTTATAGCTGCACCTAGAGCATTTCTTGAAGCCAGAGGGCTTGTGCTCCTTAAAATCTTTGGACATAGTTAGCTACAATAAAGCACCAAAGACAACAATAACTGACAACAGTACCAACGGTAAAACAGTTACAAGGTTGGAAAACACTACCACAAATGAGAACCTCAAGATCTCAAAGTAAAATGATCATTAGGCACAACACAGGAGAGGAAGACTAAAACCTCTAATTTAAATGGTTTTAGACCTGTAAAAAAATATATAACACAAGGAAGCAAGGGACAGACTAGGTCCTCTAACTGAAATGGGCCTAGCCTGTTGGAACAGCTAGAGGGATACCACAGAAAAAAACGATCAAACACAAAACTTTTTCACCATACAAGACCAGAACACACAATAGCTATTAAAATAGCTTTTTGTTTGCAACCAATTCTCTAATAATGAAGAAAAAAGGGTACTTAGCCACAGCCAAGAGCGAGACCACGTCCGAGCTACACGAGCGGCAAATGAGATCTGGGAATATAGAGCAGTGCAGCATGGGATACCATCTTAGCCCAGCCAATAGAAAGAATTCAAGCTAGAAATGTTTTGGCCGAGTCGGAGCCAACATTCGGCTCCGAACTCATGGGTAAGAATGTAGGCGAGACTGGACTACATAACATTTGCTGTTTCCTAGAGAGGCAGATAACACCTACAGCACACACTGCAAACACGGTGGTAATAGTGGAGATGAAGCTGCTCATATAAAAATATTTACTATTTCTAAACATGTGCACTATTTCTGTTACTTGTCCTTATGTTTACCAGCCTTAGCAGATATTTATTCAGACTGTCACACTTTGTACATAAACAATGTATATCCAATTGTTGCCTTTCTCTCAATCTTTTATTGCAAGAAATATGGACAAAGCTATTTTATAACATTAATATAGGTGTGAGTGTGTGCATGCCTTCTGTGGAAGGTTGGGCGCCGGGCTGGCAACTCGACACTGTAAAACTCCACTCCCAATTATGAGCGGACAGGTGATCCGCTGTGGTGACCCCTAACTGGGAAAAGCCGAAAGAAGAAGAAGAATATATGATCTGCACTATCAGCGAAAATCCAGAGATACAAATTGTTGCTATTTTATAACTCTAATATATGATCTGCACCGTCTGCGACTGCGAGTGAGGCACCACACTTGTCACACTTAACAATCCTACACTTGTACATTATCCGTTTCATTTTTCCATTCAAATAAGAAACATATCACTGCACATTAAAAAAATACAACCCTAACCCTTGTTCCATTACATACCATCAACTCATCATGGGAATAGCTATACATGAAATACATATGTAGACTAACATTGCCATAGGGAGAACACAACATTCAGTTCAGGTTTACCATACAGCTTTCCATGCCAGGGAGCTAACTTAGCGCTTTCTGACCAAATACTTTAACCACGTCAAATAAACTGTATTTAGCAAAAACTCACGTATCATACACCAACAAATGACAGCTCTTTTTCAACTAGTCAACAAACAACAGATTTTAATCTCAATAATATTTTGACACATTACGATTACTTCTATCAAGGTAACAAGATGCATGATGTCACCGGCTAATATGAATGGCATGTCAATCATGCCTCATTTCATATGCAGGTTCACTCGTCAATCATCCGTGCCATGCCCACTCCTGTGGAAAACTCAGGGTGAGCCAGTGAAGTAAAATATTGCCAAAAATTCATGGTTAAGAACCTAAGTGGGTTGGCCTTCTCAAATGTTCTCTCTGTATTAAGTAGAGTGAACACCAGACTGGGAGGGGTGTCCCAGATCAAATTTATAGTAGAGGCCGGCAACTGCAAAGCCAACAACTTTAACACCACCACAAGAATAGGGTGGGGGGAGGGGAAACAGTTTCAGGACAAATGAGAAACAGAAAACTATGCCAGAAAATATATAAAACAATTCAGTCAGGCAAAATTAAGACAGTGCAGAACTCAAAGGTTAAAATGCCAAGAAATATACTTATCAATCAGCGATATAATTCCAGACTGTTTGAGAATCACACACCAGCCAGACACCAGGAGTTTCCAACAATGTATGCCTGCCAGGGTAGCCCTCGGCCTGAATACCAGAGACTTAGTATTTCTGAGTCGGTTGCTGTCGCATGAGGACTGACGTCAGGTCGTCAGTAGTATAAAACAAGGCAGCTGATGCCATTACATCAGTTTTTCTTGCCTTAACCTGTCAGGATCCCCCAAGTAGGAGGCCAGGGTCTGGTGGAGAAAACCCCACCAGTGGAAAATAAATACCAATAAGTCCCTTGAAAGGAAATGAGAACAAGTCAGAATGGTAATAAAAGGAGAAAAAGAAGAAAGGGGGATGGAGGGGGAACCAGGACTGCAACAGTGAATACACTTGAACATCTACATTTATGTTAAGTGTACACAACTGTACTATGTTATTCGTGTTTCACAGTTGTAGTCATCACATTTGGGTTGATTCCCAAAGCTGAGGAAAAGGGTGGAGGCAGTCAATGAAATTAGGGGCTGGCTAGGATGCCTTGCAAGACTGCAGAGGCAAACACTGCCTTGGATTTGGAGAGAGGCAGGTGGTAATGCTTGGTAAAAGTATGAACAGATGTCCAGGTGGCAGCCTCCAGGATGTCCCTGGTTGGGACTCCTCTGAAGAAAGCCACAGAGGTGGAGGCTGCTCTGGTGGAGTGTGTCCTGCCCACCCTCCAACCCTTGGGGTTATGCTTTCCATGCTGTTTGTAGCAGAAATGGACGTAGTGTGCTAGTGTGCTATCCATTTGGAAAAAGTTTGTTTGGAGATGGCTTTGCCTTCTGCCCCTGCAGCAAAGCTAACCAGCAATTGATCAGACTTTCTGAAGGATTTAGTCCTGTCTAGATAGAATCTGAGCTGTCTGTACACATCTAGAGGGTGAAGAATCCTTTCCCTTTGTTCTGGGGATTAGGAAAAAAGGTGGGCAAATGAATGGATTGGTTGAGAGCCACACTGGACACCACCTTGGGCATGAAGGATGGGTTAGTTCTGAGGGATACCCTGTCTGCATGAAAGATGATGAAGGATTCCACAGCCATGAGTGCTTGCAGCTCAGAGACTCTTCTGGATGAAGTGATGGCCAGAAGGAATGCTGTCTTCCAGGAGAGAAATTTTAGCTCTGCAGAAGCTGGTTCGAAAGGGGGCAGGATGAGTTTTCCAATACAAGGTTAAGGTCCAAAGCTGGTCGGTACCCTTCTTGGTGGCCTCAAGTTGCTATCCCCTCTTAGTCACTGTTTGATCAAAGGGTGTGAGAAAAGGGGCTGCTCAGTGGGAAAATAAGCAGAAATAGCAGAGGCATGAATTTTTATAGAGGAGAAAGAGAGGCCACTGTGTAGTAGGTCAGCTAAGTAATCCAGGATAAGAGGGAGGGAGAGCTGTGCTGTATTGGCTCCCTTAGCCTGGATCCAGGTGCAGAACCTTTTCCATTCATCAGCATAAGACTTTCTGGTGCTAGGATGTCTGGCCCCATGGAGAACATCCAGAACCTGTTTACTGAGGTTGGCAGATAGGTTCGGGGTTAGGGAATAAGCCAAGCTGCCAAACTGAGTGTCTGCAATTGGGGATGGAAGATCTCCCCTTCCCTCTGGGTCAGGAGGTTTGGAATTTGAGGAAGATGCCATGGGCTAGTGAGGACAGGCTGTGCAGCAAGGGGTACAAGTGTAGTGGGGCCAGTCTGGAGCTATGAGAATGGTCCTTGGTTTTACCTCCCTTATTTTGAGTAGTACCCTGGGGATGAGAGGTAAGGGAGGAAAGGCATAGACCGATAGACTATGACAGGGCATCCACTTTCAAAGCCATGCAGTGATGCTTCCTGGTGCAGAATTTGCTGAGCTGATGGTTGGTGTGGGAGGCAAAGAGGTCGACCTTCGGGGTTCCCCATTTCTGAGTTATTAGGGTGAAGGTACTTCTGTTGAGTTGCTGCTTGTGTGGGTCCAGAAGATTTCTGCTTAATTGGTCTGCCAGAGAGTTGGGAGAGCCTGGTAGGAATTGTGCTAACAGGTGTAGTTGCATGGCAGAGGCTGTGCACCCCAACTGTAGTCTGATGCGTCTATGGTGAGGGTCTGGGTGGCAGAGGGTGGGGAGAAAGGCATTCCCTTGTGGGAGCATGCTGTTGCCCACCACAGAAAATCTTTTCTGAGGCAAGAAATTACAGGTAGAAGAGTTTCCAGGTCTTGAGAGTGTTGGCACCAAAGGCCCTTTAGGTACCACTGAAGTTTCCTCATATGCAGTCTGGCATATGGAATAAGTAGTATGCAAGATGCCATAAACCCCAGAGCTTGCAGTATTAGGTTCATAGGTTCATACTAGGCTATCTGCCCGAGGGCATTTACAAGCCTAGCCCATAGTTTTGTGGCTTACTTACCCCCATTAGTATGGGGATATGGGGACATTTGCTTGCTGTGCCTCTGTGCCTCTGAGCAGTAGTGACAGGTAGGTAATGGGTCAAATTTCCTGTCCATTATCTCCCATCCTCTTGTCAAAGGTTCTCTGGTGCTCTGCCTCATATATTCTGCCTCACATATTAGGGATTTTATTCCACAGCAGAGTCTTTGGGTGATGAATCTATCCCCCTCCGGCTGCGTCTAATATGCCGTCTCTCCCTGAGGTCTCCTGCCCTTGTGGCTGTGGCTCTGGCGGATCTTTCATCTTGAGGTGAAGCATATTCATCCATGGCCTTGTTTGTCATGGCCTTGTATGTTCAAGTGAGGTCACAGTGCTTGAGTTCCTTCAGTCTTCTTCTGTCGGGACAGATAGGACAGACCCTTATCCCTTTGGATGTTTTTGGTAGCTTTTCCAGCTGCCCTCCAGCTGCTGCAAGTGTCGGATCAGCACATGTCGGCATGTCTTGTGCACACGTTGATGAGGGATGAGGAGGATGAGTAGAGGGAGAGATGGACCCTTTTCAGGAGAGATTAGAATCCACATGAAGTCTCTTTAATGTAGCATTTTAACTACTTGGGTGTCGCATGGGACACTTGTACACAGCGCTGAAAAGCACTGCCCTGGGTCTTCTGTGCTCAGTGGATTGCCACCTATTTGGTAGCTAGGGTAGTCCTTTGGTTTTCCCCTGGGGTATAGTTATTTTTTTTTTTGGCATTCTTCTTAGGTAATTTGGCATTTTTTTGTTATGGAATTGTGTGCATAACCTTTTTTATTTGGGTGTGTTTTCTGGCGTAAACCTAGCTTGAGATATCCGTTGCAGTCATGGCTTTTGCTAGCCTTCATTCTCCTGTGTCCAGATGTATTTTCTACTAGTGCTTGGATGCTAAAATTAAGAACTGACTTGTCAACCATGGGCCTCCTATGTTTGCCCTGTGGAAGGATTGACTTGGATGTGGCGCTGACCCTGCAGACAACTCTGACCAGGTACACCACCACTTGTGACAGGCTTTGAGTCCTGACATGGCGCCAGTTGAGCTAATGAGTAGTTCTATGATGGTGAGTTTTTGTTTGCAACCCATCTTGTGATTGTATCAAGGACATCGGTAGGATTCTTCCTTGTGGTTAGCTGGGGCCTTGTGGCTACATGAGAGAAGTAGTCTGTCAAGAAACTTTGTTTCTCTGGAGTTAGGTATGCCATGTGTAAGCTGTGTCCAGACTTGGTCCCAGGAAGATTATCCTTTGGGTGGGCACCTGTTTGGATTTCTTTTCATTGATTGTGTACCCTAGGGAGGTTAGTAGGGTCTTTATAAAGGCCAGGTTCTTGAGCGGCTTCTCATGACTGTCTGCCTGAATAAGGCAGTCATCTAAATAAGGGTAAATCTGAATATTTCTTTGTCTGCAAAAGGCAATGGCCAGAATCAAACTCTGGGAGCAGTAGATAAGCCAAAGGAAGTGCAGAGAACTGAAAGTGTTGAGATCCTGCCCTGAAGCGGAGATATTTCCTGCATGACTCCCTGATAGGAATGTGGAGGTAGGCCTCTTTTAGATCTAGGGTGGCTAGCCAAGCATCCTTGGAGAGCATGGGTAGCAGCTGCTGGAGGGTGGGCATTCTGAATTTTGGGATCACTAGGAAGGTGTTTAGAATAGATAGATCGAGGATGGGGTGCCAGGTGCCTTCTTTTCTGGGCACCAGAAAAAGTATGGAGTAGAAACCTTGGCCTACCTGTTCTGCAGGAACGTGCTCTGCTGCCCTCATAGTGAGCAAAAAAGGATTTGCTTTTGAGCCTCTGCCCACTGATTTGGTGGTAGATCTGGGAACCCTTTTGGGGTTGGAATGGTGTGGAAGGAAAATTTGTATCCCTGAGATAAAATGTTCAGAACCCAGTGGTCCTTGGTAATGGAGGCCCAGGTGCTTGAGTGAAAGGACAGTTTTTTCTCCTAGGGGTAAGTGAAGGTAGGGAGAGGAAGGGGGTGGAGGAGATGAGTCATTGTGAGTTTTTACCATAAGGGGGTGGCTTAGAACCCCCTGGTTTTGAAGTGGAGGTAGTCCATTGCTTAGATCTCTGCATTCCCTGGGGCTGTTGTCGGGGGGGGGGTCTGCTTCCATGGGGCCTAGACTGGGCCGGTTTACTGGGAGCAGGAAAGGACCAGCATTTGGAGGGACAGTGCCCGCTGGACCTGCAAGAAATCCTTAACTGTTTGCATAGAGTTTGCTTTTTCTTCCACCTTTTTTAAGACCTCTTCTGCCTTAGTGCCAAATAAGTTATCATTGTGCAAGGGGGCATCCAAAAATTTAGATTTGACATGATCTGGCAGGGGATGTTCCTTAAGCCATGCATGCCTTCTAATGACAGATCCAGTGACTGCTGCCCTGCAAGAAGCTTCTAGGGCGTCAAAAACCACAGTGTAAGCTGTGTTAAGTTACTTGACTTGCAGACTGCATTAACTCTTATAAATGTTTAGATTCTACCCAAGCAGGAAAGGAAGACAATTTTTGTTTAAGGGGTTCCAAGGTATGTTGCTGAAATTTCAGCATATGGAACTGACAATTTAGTGCCCTGATAGCAAGAGCAGCTGAGGTGTATACTTTCTTACCCCATCTGTCCAATGCATGGGAATCCCTGTCTGAGGGGGTGGGATTCTTAGTAGAGGTTGCTTTAATTCCTTTTGCCCCTTGAGACCTCAGGGTCAGCAGTAGGATGTGTAAAAAGATACTTGTGTGAGTCAGGTACTCTATAGTACCTGTTTGGTTTTCTGGGAGCAGGAGGAAGGGTGTCAGGAGTCAAGTTGGATTCGAGGAAAAACATCCTCCACAACATTGAGAACGGGGGTGGGGTGGCCAAAGGTCTGTGTTGTGAAAGATCTAGGAATTCTCTTGAGTATCTTTTTAGACAGAGGGTAGTCCTGACTCGGCCATTGGAAATGCTCCCTTAAAGTATTGAGGGTTTCCCCAAAGGAAAAATCCTCTGGGGGAGAGGCTGAAGGAATGGAATCCTCTGCATCAGAATCCTCATAAGTGGAGAGGGGTTGCATGTCTTCATATTCAAATACATCAGATTCATCTGACTCTTGTTCAGACAAGACTACAGGGGACAGATCTCTTTTCCTTTTGGAGGGGTAGCTTGGCTTCCCCTGATCAGCATGATAAGGTCTTCCACCATTTTAAGCATTTGAGACTGAGGCAAGGTAGCAGACACCTGAGAGTGGGTCATTGGTTTCTTTGGTGTAGTTCATACTGGGGGCCTAAAACTCGGCAGTTTTAGAAAGAATGTTAGTCACAAAAGAAGACGTCAGTTTGTGTCGAGATTCGGTAGTGCAAAGGACTTCCCCAGAAGCCGGTGCCTGCTCAGCGGCTCCATACCCATCCAAGGTCGAGATGACTGAAGGATCCTTAGTCGAAGAAGAGTTCCGCGGCATACCGGACTCCAAAACGGTCTTTATAGCAGCCTGCGAATCAACAGAAGCAGGCATCTGGAGCTGCAAAAGTGCCTCACTGAGGACCGAAGAACTGAAGACTAGCTTAATGGAAGCGTCATTGGTAGGTTTGGACAAGTGCAGTCTGTCTCTGTCTTTATCTTTTCATTTTTTTGGAAGATCTGCTGTCAGATGGCTTACCAAAGCCATATCTTAATTTGAGGGCTTTAAGCAAAATTATCTGGCTACAATAGGGGCCCAACAATGGAAAGTTCTGGCATTGAACAAAGGACAGAAGCAACGAAGGACATCGTGGTCTGGGCCGAAACAAGTGACGCAGTAAGAGTGGAAGTCTCAGTGTGGTATTTGTTTTCCACAGGAGAGACAATTAACTTTTTCTGACCTAGGTTAGTGCAAGAAAAAAGGGATCCCCAATGGGGTACTTAGCTTTAGAAGACGCCATCTTCAATTCTGTAGGCAAAAACTCAGGTAGCAGCTGAACGGCACTCGTGCAAACTGCTTCTACTTTGGGCTCCATGGTAAGAAAGACTGATGTAATGGTGTCGGATGCCTTGCTTTATACTTCTGACATCAGTCCTCAAGTGACAGCAAATGACGCAGAAATACTAAGTCTATGGTATTCGGGCCGGCCGAGGGCTACCCTGGCAGGGATAACCCAAATGTGATGACTGCAACAGTGAAACACGAAGAACATCAAGAACGACATAACACCAACGAGATGGGAACTGCAACCAGAAGTCAGAAAGAAACTGTTTCAATGACTACAGTGAAACACTACTATTTTTTTTTTTAAAGAAAAAAAACAGTAGTGAAGAAGAGGGTGCAAAAGGAAGTAGGGAAACAGTGAAGTTTTAATGTATAAAATTTAAGTAAAGCTCCGAGAAGAATTGGGAACGACAGGAACAGCTTAAAAAGAGACAACAGGCAAAAAAATCTGACAAAACTATGAAAGAAAGGTAATATAAAATACAGAAAAATCCTTTACTGCTCGAGAACTGACAGGAAACACCACATCCTCACAAATCGGCAAACAACATCTGCGGTGATTGGGAGAGGGGCATTGTGGGTAGTGGAGGGTGTTCCAGAGGTTTTTGGCTGCCACAAGCTGCAATGGCAGAGTCAGATCTGCGGGCTCTGATTCGAACCCACATGTGAGGATAAAATGAAAACTGACATCAGATCCACAGTTTAGAAAATGCCTGGATACCTAGCGTGCTGATCTAGATACCTCCTGCATTTCTCCTTGAAAGGCCTTGTCTGTAATTTCCTCAACCTTACAAATGATTTGTTCCTGTAATGACAAGTATTTTAACACATGAAATTGACAGTCAACAGCCCTCAAAGAGAGGTAGCAAATATACATGTATTTTTGCCAAATCTATCTAACAATCTGCTTTCTCTGTTATTAGATAAGGGGTGACTAGCCATACTCTTAGGGGCACCTTTTGTGTATTCAGTAAACACTACTAAAGGATCAGCTTGTGGATTTTTGCTGACGTTCTTTTGGTCGTCATGCACCCTATAAAAATGATCAGGTTTCCTTGGGACACGTGACACAGAGTTCGGGTGCAGAGAGACGTCAAATATCATCTAGCAATACATGAACCAGAAGAATAGGCAGTGGTCTGGGGTATGGCAGACTTAAAAGCAGTCTGTAATGAGTTTGCGCCTGAGAAAGTTCTTATCTCTCCCAGCTGCTTTGCCTAAGTCCTTTGAGCCACTCCAGTTTGCTTACCAGGCAAATAGATCAACTGTGGATGTAATATCATTCGCACTACACCTTGCAGTAAAATCCATACCCAGTTCACAGTCAGGCAAATGGAACCTCAGTCTGGTTTCCTGAGGTTTGTTCTTTTATGCACAACAGCTGTCTTCCTCATAAACACAACTCAGTCATCGGAAGATGGAAAATACAGCCTGCAGAGCAGATTAAGACCCACCCAACACTGGTTATGGTTACTCTAGTGCCAAACAGCCTGCTGTCATGCCAACCTCCTATCGGGTCACTCCAAAGGGCTTTGGCCTAGTAGTTGTTGGACCACGAAGCTGCATAAGCACCTCACAGAAGTCTTCAGCAGATCTGAATGCAGAAGGAGCCCAATCACCTACTAAACCCTTTTCCTTCAACTTTTTGTCTACATTTATTAGGCAAAGTAGTAGCGAACACAGAGGAATGAGAAGTGGAAGGAACCAGGTCTGAGGACTCCATATGTGCTGCAAGGACTTCTGCACTACACTTACGGGTCTAGCACAATCCTGACAACTACAAATGTCATTCTGTCACCCAAAAATAAAACTGACAAAAAAGTCTTTATGAAAGATTTGCTTCCCACACTTCAAGCAGTTACTGCCCCCTTTCAAACATAAATCAAAAAAAATTTTGTCCAACGGAGCAGTTATCTTTAAGCAGGTTGTAAGAAACTCTGGAGAAAACAACCAATGAATGGACTTCAAGTGTCTAATAAAATGTAGTAGAGCATCAGACTGCATGACTAGAATGAAATGAAGATGGCACCGATGGATGCCCCTCTTACAACCAGATGTCAAGATGTTAGTTCTTAGAAGTTTGTCGGCTAGGGATGATGGAAAGACTCTGGAAATTGGGACAGTCGTGGGGTTCTGTATGGCAGAAAGATCCAAGAAAACACTGCAACACTAAGAACATAATCTACAGCATGCTCTCATGCTACTCCATTCCTCCTACAGGCTATTCCCGTATGTAAGAAGTGCAATTATCTACTAACCTTGTAGACCAACCTCTCTTCAAAGACTGTACTCTATTACTGGGCATATTTTCAATTCTGACTTCCACCTCACACAACCATGATCAACATATCTTAGACAAATAAACCTTCTTACAAAGAGGAACTTAGAAAGTCCTTTCCTAAAGGACAAATACCTCCTAGATAAAGGTTTGGTGTACAGGACACTCAGTGTTAAACAGGCAAACAACATACACGGACAGTTCAAGCCACGCAACTACAAAAGGGAGTTAGACAGATGACAGGCCAAAGTCCATAAAACAGCAAGGCCGACACAACACATCTGGTTATGTCTAAGACACAGGTGACTCAATAGTCAGTGAGACAGATGTACCATTCACCAGGCTGAGAAAAGAGAGTGACTGTTAGTTGCTCCTCAGGTGCCAGGATCTGTAGTGCCACTAAGGCCCTCAAGTCCATTAACTCTTAAGTACACACATGACATGATCACTGCACATGTGAGAATGAATGATTTGAGACCTAGCCCTTGGATCATTTGAACAAGGATACGATAGAGCTCTCAAAATATGCATATGAAATTGATGTGAAACTACTACTGATTAGTATCCTACCCACTACAAAAATGATGCAACATGCAACAATGTAAACAAAAGATAAATGACTTCAGACATTGAGTTCACTACTGGTGTCATTCAAACAGGATCCACTATACATCAGCCTTGAGGAGATGATTTACAACCATGGCTGCTTTGCTAGGATTGGCGAGCACCTCTCTTCTCATGGCTTCTCTACATTGGCCAGAACCTTTTTCCTCCTCCATATTACTTTTTTTTAGGTTTGTCAGTCCTCAAATGACCTATACAGCTAAAGAAAATCAAAACTACAGAAAGATAGCCCTGTTCAACATTAGAAGCCTAAACAAGACATTGCACTCCTTTTACAGGCATTTTGAAATCTTGAAAACAAAGATGTCTGCATAGTTACTGAAACATGGCTTCAGAACAGTGAAACCAACACCACATTGCAGGGTTTTGGTACTTAACACATTTTCAGACCCAAAGTGTAGTCTCTGTATCCCTAAAAAACTATCTTAACTTTAGACTCATACGCCTGAACAATGACCCTGAACTTCTCCATATCCTTTGCACAGTAAATAGAACTGCATACCATATCATGGCTATCTACCATACCCCCTTTCCATGTCACCTGCTGCCTATGAGGCATATCTAAACAAACTGAAACCATTCACTATTTCAGCCTAATACCACCCATCCCTCCATTAACTGGGAAACCTGCACCACCACAAACACACACCCATATAGACTCATGGACTTCATTAAAGCTAGCTCCAAAGACCAATTTGTTCTAATCCCAACTAGAGGTTCGAAACGATTGCACCTGGTTCTCACTAATATTGTCACCCTATGCTCAACACCTACAGTTACCACATCACTGATCAAATCTGACCGCCATTCAGTAACACTCACTAATAGGAGAAAAAATGAACTTACCACAAAACTTCTGTCTTTAGAGACAACTCTGAAGCAAACTTAATTCAGCTAACTAAAGACCTAATGAAATGTAAGTGCCCTCCTCACCTCGCTAACTCCACTATGAATGCTGCCTGATTTGTGGATAATTTCGAAGTCCAGCTCAAAGCATGCATCAAGGAATCTTTCCCCATAAGACACAAATCCATCCATCCATCCATCACCCTTTTTCCCATTTTTGCACATAGGTTCAGGATACCACATAAACAAATAAAATGGCAAATTCAGGAATAAACCCCACTGGTGGAACCCTAGTATAAACAAAGTATACAATAGGAGGACAAAACTTACAGTCTTAAAAGCAAACCCAATAACCCATTGAGAGATAAACTCAAAGAAAAAAAATTAAAAAAAAAATCAAATTCTCCAAAACTAAGTATGAATTGAGAATTGCTTCTTTTAAGGACAACCACAAAAGCCTGCTACAGTCATGTCAGAAATCTTAGAAGCAATGCCCAGCAAAGCTCAGAGCTAATGCAGACCACCACTACTTACTCAACCCCCTAAGGACATAGCCAATACATTAGCAGACAAATTCAGCTCTAACTTTACTCCCATATCTGCCCCTAACTTCCTCCAACTTATTAGTACACCCACACCACCCCCACTGATCACTTTGGAGCAGATCTGGAATGCTCTCTCCAAAGTCTAAAACACTTGCCCCATGCATCCTGATACTGAGCCAAAATGCCATTATGTCACCATCAGACACTTTAAGACTCAATGCTTCGACTATTCAAATTCAACTTCTCCACTACAGTTAAGCCAGAGGAATGGAGAATTGCACAAGTCATTCTGCTCCACACGGGGAATTCACTACTGATCCAAAAAACTATACACTTATAAAACTCAGCAGTCTTATCTATAAGGCAATGCAATGCATGACAAAGGACAGAAGTGACGAGGGACATCGTGGTCTGGGCCGAAACAAGTGACGCAGTAAGAGTGGAAGTCTCAGTGTGGTATTTGTTTTCCACAAGCGAGACAACGTAATTTAGGTTTGTTAAAGGCAGATCCTGCCTCCTGAACCTGGTGGGGTTCTTTGAACATGTTAGTGATTCATTAGCCTCTGGCAAATTGGTCCTAGGATCAGTTCTGCTTGTTTTTTTGCTTCTCTAATGTCATTGCTGACATCATGGTCCTATGGCTGATCAAGTCTGCATCTGACTGAAAACTCTGAGCTGTCATTAACACCCCATCTGACCTCCAAATGCTTCAAGGGGGACTAACACACAATAATAAGTGATACCTGGACCATGGCCCAAAACAAAATGCCCAGAAAAGCAGCATTGGGTTTTTAGGCAAAACTGAGTACCCATGGACTTGCTACACAGGTGACACCCCTTTGAAAGTTGACACAGCTATTACGGACCTGAGAATGTTTATACACAATGAATTATCCCTTGACCACCATGCATCCACTGCTGTTAGGAAATCCTTTGATCTTGCCAGACTAATTACCAGGAGGTACTTCTAGATGTTTAAGGGCAGCACAGTGGTGCAGTGGATAGCATTGTCGCCTCACAGCAAGAGGTTCCCCGGTTTGATTCTTGGGTGGGGTGCCTTCTGTTCAGAGTCTGCATCACCTCCGTGTGTTCGTGTGGGTTTCCGACAAGTACTCCGGTTTCCTCCCACTTTCCAAAGACATGCAGTAGGTGGACTGTATACTCTAAAATGGCCACAGTTGTGAGTGTGGTGTGGAAGAACTTCCACGGCAGGGCTAACCAACCGGCAGTGTAAACTTTGTCTCTAGATAATTGCTACTGTTGAAGTGACACAACAATCCCATGTGTAAAAATGGGAAAAGGGGTTGTGGATGGATGGATGGACTTCTTCTAGATCTAAGGAAGTTGTCAGCCTCTTTATTTCATCCATCACCAAGGCCATAGTAGAGTATAAAGACCTCTTTGTTATCTGCTTGAATAAACATATGACTCAGCTTAACAAATCATGGCATTTTCTCAATAAGGCATGCCCTTGAGCTACCCAGACTGCCTTAAAGCACTCTCAATTTTCTGTTTTTTTTAACAGGCTTCTTGAGAAGTGACCTCTGTAACCTTACAAAGCCTCAAAGGATACAGTCCTATGTGACCTCCTGCACATCCACAGATCACCCTGCTTAACACCTGCTCAGGATAGTTTAACTTCCACAGAAACATACTTTTACAAAAACATAAATAGGACCTGCTGTAATAAATGTAAACACCACAGAATCCCTCTTTTATGGAGTAGACTTTGTATGTAAAGCAAAATGACTCCCTGATCCTCTTTAAGCGTGACATGAATGAATGGATGAGCAGTCATAAATACACCCAGGTCTGACCCCTCAAGCAGTCATCAAAAGGGGTCAACTAGTTATAAATTAGTCATGTCAATGGGAACCTATGATTTGGGGTGTTGTGGCTAGACTAATAATGGTCCTCCAGATCAACGGCCTAGTACTGACATATGGACCAATAACTTTCTCAACTACATTATCCAGAACTACCAGCAATTTTCATTAGTCACAGAGATCATAAGTTGCTTTGCATATATGGCAAACCCCCACCACAAAAAATAAAAAACACAGACAGACTACACCATAACGAGAGGCAATGGATGCTATTAGTCTAAAAACTGCAACCTGCAGCAAGGGGATCTCAAAATTAAGAAAAAAAATATGAACATGCACACACTGACATATATACAGGCACACAATACAGACACAAACACCAGCAATGTTTTATCGAAGGCACATTTAGGGTTTACAAATACCATCTATCAATTATAGTGGCATAAATTATATACTATACAGTGAATACTAAGCTCCTTTAAGTGATACATGCCATAAAGCAGTAGAATGGAGTTGGCACAATTTCAGCATGTCACTCAAAGTGATTTGTCTTGCTGGAAAAAAAAACAATGTAAACAGGCTATCTTTCTAAGAGACTCTAGGAATTACCCTCTACTACCTCTAACAATTTGTAACAGTTAATTTCCGCACTGAGAATGAACTGCAGGGCCTTCCCTCTGCCACTTTCTGCTTAGTCTCCAGTAATTACCAAACCAGTCACATCATGCATCTTACCTGTAAGTGGAACAAAACAGTTACACTTACCTTTATATATGGTGCATTCTTTCTGCAGGTCATCATCTCCATCCCAGACAACCTTTATATCCTGATGTAGAGAACCGTTGTCCAGCGTGCACTCTGGCAGGTCACATAGCTATAGTAGTACATCAAGGGAAAGGTCCACCATCCAGAAGAATAAACATTCTTTAACAAGCAGATGTAGTCTGGATAAAAGCAACAAATTATCTGCTATGATGGGTTTACTGAAAAGTAGTTATGTGTAGAAGATGGATTCAGGGAGCACAGATCTGGGATTATGCTCAAAGATTTTAATAGATCAGCAAACCTCAGTGTACTGTACCTAATAAACCTGAGGATCGATGCATGCACATTCTCTTGGTGATACAATTAATCATCCAAAGGCTGAAAGGGTAATAAGGAAAGAACAGCTGCACCTGTCACAGTGATTCAAAGCAAAGATATCTCCAACACTCATTGCATACTCTCACTATATGACTTTAAACTGTCTAACATAAATATGCCACATATTTCATCCACACTTTGTATATACTATTTTGATTCATTTTAATAACTGTGTGCAATTTAATTACGCAACTTTTCATACTTTTGTACACCCAGATTGAGCATGATAGGAATCCATCTGGATCAGTGTTCTACCCCATTAACAAATGAAAATAATATAAACAAAACGTTTAACTGTGTAGATAAAACAAGGTGCCTGTGCCAGCTGTGTAGACAGAAAGCTATGACTATAGCTCAATTGACATGAGTTTAATTAGCAGCTTAGGCTCTTGACAGTGCAGGCAGGGAGAAAAGGTGTAAGGCCACTCTTTACTGCCACCCAGTTTAACTCTTGATATCCTCGTAATGGTAGTGGCTAGAGCAAGAAAGGAGCCTCACTGTGCAGTCACGGTATGATGGCTCCCCACTACTATTAGTCTACTCAGCAATGCCTGGTAGTGCATTATCTATAGTAGGGGAACCTAGTGTTAGAGTCAAAATGGGGAGCCACTTAGGCTAAGAAGCAGCAGGATTATGAATCACTGGAAGGAGGGATTGGGAGGCTTTAAATTAGCAACGGCAGTGAGGAACCAAAGAAAACTAAAAAAAAGTTTATCTGACATTTGTTAACTGGGTTCATCCGACTGGGCAGAAGCCTTTTTTCAGCAGAGGCCCAAGGAGAAAAGCTCCAAGTAGTGCAATAACAAAAGTAATCAAATAACAGAGTGAAACAATAACATTTAGAGTTCACAAAATGAGACATAGTCAGAGAAAAAAAACATGCTAGAACATATACAGTGACTTAAAACATATTGAGGTGCAGTACCATATAGTACTAAGAAAAAAAAATAATTGTCACATGCAGGCAAAAAATAAAGTGAAGATATAAATTATAAATGTACACTATATAATACTATATACAGGAGATGATTCCAAAACACAAATCACTATCCAAGTCTGCAGATCTGTATGCTGAAAGAAGAGTTGACTATTATTAGATATATCAGAGAGAGAGAGAGCAGAAATGGTTGCTACAGTAGGATTAGGCAAGTATAAGGGGAGGGGGAGATAGAATTAAGTTAGGTGATTGCATAAGCAAGACCACGATTTATGAAAGGTATCCTTTAGAGCGGTTTTAAAAGAGTTAAGGTTTGGGATCCATCTAACACTAAGTGGTAGTTTATTCCAGGCATTCACCACTGAGCAGCTGTAGAGGTGTTTGAAATATTTTAGTTGGGCACATATACTTGCAGATGATGATGTTGAGAACTACGGAGGAAAAACAAATAGCTTTACTAAAACTATCGCTAAAGAGCAAAACAGAATCTAAACTACTTTTCAAATGTTAAAACAAAATATTCACAAGATATAAATACTATAAATATCAGAACAATATAAAAAAAATACAAGAACCACTGATTAAACTGACTGAATATCCAGTCACCATAATTTTACTGGAAAAGTAAAAGAATACAGCAGAGCATATTCCCACATAACACAACAGACGTATACATTTATAAACACAGGTACACACAACTGTAAGCACATTTTATATACATACACTTATATACACTCATTTTATATATATAT